>NC_040881.3:16533628-16676128 GCF_900634795.4 Betta splendens
CAGGAGGTCTTCCAGAGCTGTGGTACCACCCTCAGCTTGAGGCTCAGGTTGAAGACATGCTCCATAACTCCACACAGTTCGCCTGCACAGGACTTAAGGAGTCTGGAGCTGATGCCGTCTGGTCCAGCTGCTTTCCTGGCCTTGATCTTCCTGAGCTCACTTCTCACCTGGGTGCTGGAGAAGGATAGGGGTGGAGGGAGTGTCTTAGTGTGGTGTGAAGCGAGGGGTTGAGGAAGTGACTCAGTGTGGTGTGAAGTGAGGGGGTGTGGTTGGGATGAGTCACCAGTCGTCAGGGCTGAGGGTAGAGGGCTTTGTGTAAAGGTGTGAAGGGCTGTGGGGGCTGGTAATCCAGTGGTATGAGGTGACAAGAGGTTCGGAGGCAGCTGCTGGGAGGTGTGAGTGGGTGCTTGGTCAAACCTATTAAAGTGTGAGTTCAGCTCGTTGACCCAGCTCAGGTCCCCCTCAGCCTGTGGGTGTGGAGCTTTGAAGCCTGAGATGGTTTTCAGGCTCCTCCACACCTCACTCACATTGTTCTGCTGCAGCTGCTCCTCCATCTTCCTCCTGTAGCTGGACTTCCCCTCACGGATTTTTCCTCCTCAGCTCCTTCTGCACCCTCCTCAGCTCCTCCCTGTCCCCTGATTTAAATGCTCTCTTCTTCTCCTTTAGCAGAGCTTTAATATCAGGGGTGACCCATGGCTTGCTGTTGGTGAAACACCGAACCCGCCTGGTGGGAACAGTGTTTTCACAGCAGAAGTTTATGTAGTCCGTTACACAGTCTGTTATTGCGTTAATGTCCTCCCCATGTGGGTCGCAGAGCTCCGTCCACACAGTGGTGTTAAAACAGTCCCTGAGAGCCTCCTCGCTCTCAGCTGTCCACCTCTTCACTGTGCGGGGCACCACCGGCTGCCTGTGTACAACAGGTTTATACACAGGCAGGAGATGCAGGATGTTGTGGTCAGCTCTGCCCAGCGGTGGGAGGGAGGATGCAGCGTAGGCCTCTTTGGTGTTGGCATAGAATAAGTCCAGTGTTTTATTGTCTCTGGTGGGGCAGGTCACATACTGGGTGTATGTAGGCAGAGCAGCTGAAGGAGGTGCATGGTTAAAGTCCCCAGAGATCAGGAAGAGGGCCTGTGGGTGCTGTGTTTGCAGCCTGCTGGTGACTGAGAGCAGGGTCTCAGAAGCTGTGTCAGCGTTAGCGGAGGGTGGGACGTACACAGCAATTATTATAACGTGTGTGAACTCCCGTGGCAGGTAGAATGGCCTCATGCCCACCGCTAACAGCTCAAGGGCAAAGAGCCCAAGCCTTTAGATATACTGCAAATGGTTGAAGAACAGCTTTCGTTTGAATTTAGGTATGTTTCCCAGGCGTTTGAGCTGAAAATGCCCAGAAATTGCCATAATAATGCATACTCCAACTCAGAAGGTGGCGGTAATGCACTACCCAGTTTGCCAAGTGCCAAATACCCAAAGAAAAAAGACGAAGAAGAAGTCTCGAGATCTGATTGGTTATCGTAACTGTCCGTTCGTGTACAGCGCACAGGAGCCTGTTTTTGTTGGTTCTGAACGCCTCAGGCAGTCCTCAATGGTCCTAGCAACACAAGCCTGCTGAGATATGATTAGATAAAGACTTTACAATAATATACAACACTGGAAGCGGCGAAATCAAGCGGAAATAATGAGACGAAGAAAATACACCATGGGGAATTATTTTATTTACCAAAAACAACTTTTCACAGTATGTTGGGGCTAGCAGAAAAGTTAGCTGCCCCTGGCAACCGTAGTGTCAGTAGTGAAGGACTTCCTCGCTGTCTCCAACGTCTGCGTCTCTCCTGCGTTTTCACGCACGTCCGTGCATGTGCATAAATGCCATGGAAACCGCTGACGTTAGTCTCTTCAGGCTTTGACTCCACAAGTTCACGAGTGGACTAAGAGGCACTGATAACAAAACCATCTGTGTTGTGATCTTTGCAGGCGAAATGGGTCGTCATTTGCCCCAGGGCCTTGTGAAGCTCTGGAAACGCTTCAAGCGTTGGAGAAACCGGAGGATCCAGCCGGAGCAGCCGGTGGGCGAAGGTAAGCGGTTCCTCCTAGCATCTTAACTAGTGTGTACAGTCTGACGATCAACGATTTAAACACTGAATTAAAGGTTAAATAATACAAATTGCTAAGTGTAATAGCAGTTGAATGTTTACAAAGGTGGAAACGTTGCCATTTTGTTTTGAGGGTACAGTTTTCCCCATTTATCGTTTAACATTTGCTAAAAATAAAGATGGCGCCTTTGCGCCAGTTCTTGAGCACCATGGCAACAAGATGCCCAAGTTAAAAGTAGCTTAAATAGGCTCTATTAAAACTTTAGCTTTTTACAGAGTGCTATGCTTTTCTTACAGCATTAACAGACCAGCGTTCACAGGAAGCTGCAGCATTTGTGTTTTTTTGACTTTCTAGGAGAGGCTGTTTAGTAAATTAAATATAAATTAAATGACAACCCCACAGCTTGCTCTGCAGCTTCACATGTCTCCTGTTGTACAGTGTGTGACTGTTTTTCTGTTCTATTTACTTCCAGGTGGTCCAGATGGGCCTAACGGCGTCCACGTCCATCCTTCACCCACTCCTCAGGTGGGTGACTCATACACACCCCATCCACCTTCTCCTCCACGCTCTCTTGTTTTTTGGTCTGCTGGTCCTTCTGTTTCCCCTTCACCCCCTCCTGTTCCTTGTTGCTTTGATGTTCTTGCTTTTTCTCCTTCACCCTGTCCTACTCCTTCTTTTTCTTCTTCTTCTTTCTCACTCTCTTCTGCTTCCTCTGGTACTTGGTGCTCTGACATCTTTCCCTTTTCTCCTTACCCTTCTCCTACTCCTTCTTCTTCTTCTTCTTCTTCCTCACTCTCTTCTGCTCACTCTGCTTCTCTGTGCTCTCCTCCTCACTCTCTCACCTCTCCTTTTTCTTCTTCCTCGCCCTCCTCTGCTTACTCTGGTACTTGTTGCTCTGCTGTCCTTCCCTTTTCTCCTTCACCCTCTGCTGTTCCTAGTTGTTCTGCTGTCTTTCCTTTTTGTCCTTCACCCTCTCCTACTCCTTCTTCTTCTTCCTCACCCTCTTCTGCTTACTCTTGTCTTTGTTGCTCTGATGCCCTTCCTTTGTCCCCTTTACCCTCTCCTGTGACGGAGAGAGTGAAGGAGCTCATCCAGCAGCTCATCTTCCAGGAGAGGTAAGGAAGACAGTGATGAGGAGGGGGCTGCTCTTGGAAGACTCAACTGTGGGACACTGTTTCCTACAGTGAAACCAGTCTTGGATTTGACCCCAGGGCACCTTTTTTGTAGTTTTATTTCTATACCATAAGTTTAAATGTTCATTCCAACTTTGAGAACTAGCCTTTGCGTCTGGCTGGGCAGTTTTCAGGTCCCCGGCAGCGTCTGGCGCTGGGACCTTTCTTTCTTTCCTGGATGAACACAAGTTTAAATGTTAATTTTTACCCTGAGAACTAGCCTTTGCGTCTGGCTGGGCGGTTCTCAGGTCCCAGGTAGCGTCTGGCACCTGGGCCAGTTTTTGCTGTTTTTTATATTTTAGCATGGCGGTTGGATGGACTTTTCTTTCACCCTGAAGGCTGAGTTCAGCGCCTGGCAGGGCCGTCGATCCCCCCATGCAAGTTGCCCTAGCGTCTGGCGGGGTAGCTATTATGTTTCCTCCACAGCGATAGAAGGTCAGCTCAGTCACAGTGGCACTGGGGACACATGTCGTCTCCCACTGAAGCTCCTCGGTGGCAGATGACTGCAGTGTCAGGTGTTATGGAGGAGACACATGGCTGTCTGCAGTCCACATCCTGCTCCACACTACAGGGAGCAGTGACTGACGGCTACTGACCATTACGTCTGTCTTTCCAGTGGACAAAGGTGAGTACAAGATTTGGTTTGGTTGACAGTTTCAAAGGAAGTAGTTGAATAGAAATATATTTATATTTATTATGTTAAATTTTATGTGAGATTAAATATGAATGAGTTTTTTATTACATGTAGGCTTAATTAAATGAGGAGAGGAGGTTGGAGGCCAACAGCAAACCAGAATCAGCTCCTGCTGAATGTAAATTATTGATTGATCTGTTGTTTTTGCAGAATAATTGTTATATTCAGTCATTTGCTATTGTGGTCTTATTAGTCCAACAATTGATTTTAAAGAGAGTAGTTGAGTAGAAATAAATATGTTTGTATTACATTGAAATTTAAAGTGATCCTAAAAATTAATCATCTTTCTTCACATTTAGGTTTATTAGGAGAAGGAGACGAGGGAACCAGGAGATGAGCAACGGTAAATTCAACTACAATGTTCTTCAAGTATTTCTCTGATCTATTTACTCACTCTGTATTCTCATGCTTTCACTTTACCAGAGACAACCAATCTGGACCAAGAGCCGGCATTCCAAGCAGCCCGGACCTAAGCTGTCAAACCGATCGCAGGAACCACAGCTGCACAATTACGTTCAGTAAGAATGACACGTCCTAGCTTATTCGTAGTCTGTACTTTACTTCATGTGCTCCTGAAGCCAATGTTTTCATTTTGGTTGCGACAGGTGCAGCTGTGGAGGCTGGAGAACTGTGACAACAGAGACCATAGGACCACCTGGAGAGAAGTTGTCACCTGTGTCTATGGAGGCTCAATGCAATAAGTAATTTACCTGAGTAGTAAAGTTGTGGTAAGCTTAACATCACAATGCAGACTTGTATGTTAACAACACATCTGTTTATGATGTTTCTTCTAGCATCCTGCAGCTCTTCGCTCTCTCCAGCCTCTGGTCCAGACAGAGGGGAGCCTCCCAGTCCTAATCACATAGAGGAAGTGTCTTTATCACTGCTTTCTCTGTGCTGCTGGGTTTGGGAGACTCTTCACATAACCAGTGGTGTTGGCCTCCATCTGTAAACAGAAGACGGTCAAGACAAGTGGTTGTCATAAATACTGTGTGTGTGTATATATATATATATATATATTTATATGTATATAATGTCATCAAGAAAATAAAAGAACTGCTTTGTCTGAAGATGCTGTAGATTATTTCTTTGTGTTCTACAGTGTATACCTACTTACCATTTAGTACTGTAAATCTGAGCGCTGTGGTGAAAACTACAGAGTGTTACCTTTATAAAGAAAGAATAAGAAATAAGAATAAGAAAACCTTTAATAGTCCCGCAGTGGGGAAATTACCTCTCACAACAGCAGTACAGATGAGCAAGAATACAGGTACAGAACAGTTTGTGTTGGCACAGTACAAAGCAGTACAGTACAGTTAGAGTGAGTATGAGGTCATTGCAGGGTTATTGCACAGTAATGGGTATAAGATTTGTACCGGTAACAATATACATGATTGTTCACAGATTTACACAAATATTGTGCAGAGCAGGTTGCTATATAAACCACTGATGCAGTGGGTGAGTGACTGTGGTGGGATGTGGTCAACAGTTCTGATTGTACAGTCTGACAGCAGCAGGTAGGAAGGATCTACGATATCTCTCCTTCACACAGCGAGGGTGGATCAGTCTGCTACTGAAGCTGCTCTCCAGAGCAGACAGTGAGTCCTCCAGTGGGTGAGAGACCTGGTCCATGATGGATGTCAGTTTAGCCAGGACCCTTCTCTCACCCACCTCCTGCACCGTGTCCAGAGTGCAGCCCAGGACAGAGCTGGACTTTCTGATGATCCTGTCCAGTCTCTTCCTGTCCCTCGCTGTGATGCTGCTGCCCCCAGCAGACCACACCGTACAGGATGGCTGATGCCACCACAGAGTCATAGAAGGTCTTCAGGAGTGGCCCCTTCACTCCAAAAGACCGCAGTCTCCTCAGCAGGTAGAGTCTGCTCTGACCCTTCCTGTACAGTGCATCCGTGTTATGAGTCCAGTCCAGTTTATTGTTCAGATGCACTCCCAGGTACTTGTAAGAGTCCACTCTCTCAATGTCCCTTCCCTGGATGTGCATCGGTGGGATGACAGCAGGCTGCTGTCTGCGGAAATCCACCACCATCTCCTTCGTTTTCCCTACATTGATCAGGAGGTGGTTCCGCTGGCACCAGTCCACAAAGTTCTGAGTGAGTCCTCTGTACTCTGCATCGTCATCATCGGTGATCAGTCCGACGATCGCAGAGTCATCAGAGAACTTCTGCAGAACACAGCTGTCCGTGTTGTGTCTGAAGTCTGACGTGTAGAGGGTGAAAAGGAAGGGGGCCAGTACAGTCCCCTGTGGGGCCCCCACACTGCAGGTCAGAGTGTCAGACACACAGTCCCTGGCTCTCACAAACTGAGGCCTGTTTGTGAGAAAGTCCATAATCCACTCCGTCAGATGAAGGTCCACACCAGCCTCCTCCAGTTTGTGTTTCAGAAGCATCGGCTGGATGGTGTTGAAGGCACTGGAGAAGTCAAAGAACATGATCCTCACAGTGCTGCCGGGCTTCTCTAGGTGGGAAAGGGCTCGATGTAGGAGGAAGATGACGAGCGTCGTCTACTCCTATGCCGTGTCGGTAGGCGAACTGCAGCGGGTCCAGGTAGGTTCCCACTGCAGAGCGGAGGTGACCCAGGACCAGTCTCTCCAGTGTCTTCATCAGGTGTGATGTCAGAGCCACTGGTCTGAAGCTGCTGGGGTCTTTGGCGTGCGGTGTCTTGGGCACTGGTACCACGCAGGAGGTCTTCCAGAGCTGTGGTACCACCCTCAGCTTGAGGCTCAGGTTGAAGACATGCTCCATAACTCCACACAGTTCGCCTGCACAGGACTTAAGGAGTCTGGAGCTGATGCCGTCTGGTCCAGCTGCTTTCCTGGCCTTGATCTTCCTGAGCTCACTTCTCACCTGGGTGCTGGAGAAGGATAGGGGTGGAGGGAGTGTCTTAGTGTGGTGTGAAGCGAGGGGTTGAGGAAGTGACTCAGTGTGGTGTGAAGTGAGGGGGTGTGGTTGGGATGAGTCACCAGTCGTCATGGGCTGAGGGTAGAGGGCTTTGTGTAAAGGTGTGAAGGGCTGTGGGGGCTGGTAATCCAGTGGTATGAGGTGACAAGAGGTTCGGAGGCAGCTGCTGGGAGGGTGTGAGTGGGTGCTTGGTCAAACCTATTAAAGTGTGAGTTCAGCTCGTTGACCCAGCTCAGGTCCCCCTCAGCCTGTGGGTGTGGAGCTTGAAGCCTGAGATGGTTTTCAGGCTCCTCCACACCTCACTCACATTGTTCTGCTGCAGCTGCTCCTCCATCTTCCTCCTGTAGCTGGACTTCCTCCCCTCACGAGTTTCCTCCTCAGCTCCTTCTGCACCCTCCTCAGCTCCTCCCTGTCCCCCTGATTTAAATGCTCTCTCTTCTCTCCTTTAGCAGAGCTTTATATCAGGTGTGACCCATGGCTTGCGTGTTGGTTGATGATGAAAACACCGAACCCGCCTGGTGGGGGAACGGTGTTATCGCAGGCAGAAGTTGTATGTAGTCCGGTTACACAGTCTGTTATTGCGTTAATGTCCTCCCCATGTGGGTCGCAGAGCTCCGTCCACACAGTGGTGTTAAAACAGTCCCTGAGAGCCTCCTCGCTCTCAGCTGTCCACCTCTTCACTGTGCGGGGCACCACCACCGGCTGCCTGTGTACAACAGGTTTATACACAGGCAGGAGATGCAGGATGTTGTGGTCAGCTCTGCCCAGCGGTGGGAGGGAGGATGCAGCGTAGGCCTCTTTGGTGTTGGCATAGAATAAGTCCAGTGTTTTATTGTCTCTGGTGGGGCAGGTCACATACTGGGTGTATGTAGGCAGAGCAGCTGAAGGAGGTGCATGGTTAAAGTCCCCAGAGATCAGGAAGAGGGCCTGTGGGTGCTGTGTTTGCAGCCTGCTGGTGACTGAGAGCAGGGTCTCAGAAGCTGTGTCAGCGTTAGCGGAGGGTGGGACGTACACAGCAATTATTACACAGCAGCACCTCAGCGGTGATCTCGTGTCTGTCTCTGGGCAGAACTACGGCGCTGCGCAGCGCGATCAGCTGCTCCGCGGTGTAAACAATGCGCGCTCTGACCCCGACGCACATCGTAGCTTTAAAACAGCAGTTTGTACTGCGCCAAACTTAGAAAAACTATATAAAAGCGGTGTACAGGTTGTGTACACTAATGCTACTAACAAAACACTAAAAAGATAATATTGAGTAGGTGAAGAAAGTAATAAATAGAACCAGTTGTTGTGACCAGCAGCCAGCTCGACCGGCGCCGGAGAAAAAAAGAAAAAAAAGAAATATACTACTGTCGCTTTTAAGATGACCACATTTTAACCCAAACTATCGTATGAAATTTAACAACTTTAAAAGTCACGTGAATTTTAAAACAAACTTATTCTATGGGCACATAGCCTATGGAAATCAAGGAGGTTCAGTTATTTCGACAATTTTATTGATTTTCGGAACTAGAGACTTGATGTCGTGTCCGTGTTTTCTTTTGCATGTTTTTAACATCGCAATGTCCAACGCACCTTGAATACCGCAGCGGCAGAAGGATTCGGCCTCATTGAACAGGTTGAATCCGCTCCTGAACCGTAGCGTCCAACTCGCAGACAGGCCGGTAAAGTAGCTCGGTCTATTGGCCAGTCTCTGCACCACCGGAGTCTTTTACTAGTTTGTTAACATTTTGAACTCGCGTTTCTTATTTTCGCTTTAAACACGATAATTACTGTATGTCTGGCAACACTGATAGATGCTGGCAAGCAGAGGCAGAGAAGCATCTCCTACAACTGCAGGGTTTCCTTTGGTTAAACAAATTCTGTCTCTGCTCTTTAAGTTTGTTTAGGTTTGTTCCGTGTAATTCTAATTTAAACTATTGGTTTATTACTATTTTTGTTTCAGGTGCCCCAACCAACCTTCTTATCAAGCCTCTCTTCCACCGCTACCACCTCTTAGCAAGCCTCTGGTGGGACGGGTTCATCCTCTGTGCTGAGACTTAATTATGATATGCCACAGCAACGTCAGCCCCAAGTATTGGCTGAGGTGGAGTCAACTTTAGCAGCAGTGATGCAGCATCATAATGCACAGTACGTAAGTCTTGTTTGTATGTGTATGTACTTGTAACAGTATATTGTTCATATGTTGCGTTTGTTCCTAGAAAGTCTGTCATTTACCAGTTTGTCCAATCTGTTACTGTCTGCTACATTCATGCTGCTGCCCCACAGACCACAGCGTAAAACATTGGCCACCACAGACTCATAGAACATCCTCAGCATGGAGCTGCAGACGCTAAAGGATCTGAGCCTCCTCAGAAAGTACATCCTGCTCTAAGCCTCCTTGCACACAGCTGAAGAGTGCTTTTTCCAGTCCAGTTTACTGTCCAAGTACACTCCCAGGTGTTTTTACTTGGTCTCAACCTAAACAAACCTTTATAGTCCAGATATTACGGTAGCTTTCAACACTATACCAACAGAAGGTGTTTGAATATATTACTGTAATTTTTTCATACTTTTTTTTACTGTCTCACTACAGATGAAGTAAACATTCTTCAGGAGATTTCTCTTCAGGTGGTAAACAGCAGTAATGCCTCCATGATTGTGGAGGATAAGTGTCCAGTTCTGCAGGTGGGACAGTACTCCACCTTGGCTCTTTCCCTGCGACAGCTCTTCACCGATGGGTTTCTACATGAGTTCAGTTTATTGGTGCAGCTGCGGAGTCCTCAGAGACAAGAACACAGTGTTTTCACCATGCTCAGCCCTAACAACCACCTCATGATGCAACTGCGAATCAGTACTCATGCAGTCATTTTCATAGGAACACAGCAACAACATTATGAGACGGCGGTAGAGAACGTCATATCCCCCCCTTCTACATATTCACCACCCGCTCAGAAGAACAAAACCACAAGACGGAAAAAGACCAGCGTCAGGGATCGAGCTGTTCGTCCTGCCCGGACAAAAAGGAGCAGTGATGAGGAAAACGCGTGCAAGGCTTCTCCTACTCATCATCAGCAGGTTCAACAAAGCAAGACCACCAGTGTTCCTTCTGTGTGCCGTTTTGTAACCGTCCGCAGACGTGGCGCTGCCACCAAACACCAGCTCCCTAAGAAAAGAATCAGTGTGCTCAACTCTTCAAATGACTTTTCCTCTGGATATTTTTCTGCCAAAAGGATTCTTCGACCTATCAGGAGAAGCAAGGCACCTTCAACATTTATTTTGTCCAGTGCAGAGAACTCAGTGAATGTTGCAGGACCTTCCAGTGTACCCACCAATCCCCTTCAAGAGATATCCCTTAATGAGTCATCAGACCCCAGCAATAGACCCGTCCTTAGAATGATGCGACCCGAGTCGTGACATGTGGCCTCCTCAAGGGAGCATTTATAGATTTACTGACTGAACCTTGTGGATGTTAAGGACGTGTATGCTAAGGAAGGATCCCAGTGACGGGACATTTGCTGCTCATCGTTGCCGTTCAGAGGGATGAGACGGTCCAGCAGACGGGGTGGATGCTGTCAGCTGCAGGCTGGACTCACTGCATTAGTCTCTGTGGAGCTTTTCATGCATCAGCTTGTCTGGAAGCAGATTCCTTTCCAAGCGTGTATATAAATGTGACTTTTCCTTGTGGATAAGAGCTAAATCTTGATTTTGATGTATCTGGGACTTTACTGAAGCAGATGTGTGCTGATGTTGTCATTGTCACTTTAGTATTTTACAGTTTTAGCAGTGTTAGTATTTTTTTTATACATGCTCTGCTCTCGCTGTGGAAAAATACGTTTAAATCAATCCAACCAAATATATAAAATAATGACGTGAATGATGAAGAATGCTATTGAAGTAATTACATTGTAATACAAAAAAAAATGATAAAAATTAAGTAAAAAAAATAAAAAAATAAAAATAAATAAAAATCACACTCCTGCTGTGAACCCGTTTTTGTGGGCAGTACCAAGATCATAAGGCGCATAAACCAACCTCGTGTTAAGCCAACACCTCCGTCTCCTGCAGAGGAGCTCCGCAATGGGGAAATCCACAGGTCAGCAAGAAAGCAAAAGGTCAGTCCCCGCCATCATGTTGTGAAGACTTACTTTGGAACATTTAAGATGCTGCGTGTGTCCTTTCTCTGCTTCCAGAGACTGCGCCCTACAGAACCTTGCAGCGCAGATGAAGGCACTCCCTAAAGTTGTGGGCTGTGAGCTGCCACCTACTCGGGATTTGCTGGTTATAGACGGACATGGATCTACTCTGCAGCTTGCATTATTACACGCCAAGTGTGTGTTTCACTGTTTGATAATGGAAGGGAACAAATTCAATACTTGGTGGAGAAAACGTTGGCTGAAATACATCTGAATCTGAACTGTGATGAAGAAAAATAACGTGACAGCGGATGAAGCTACTCCACAACATTCTTATGTGGAAAAAAACCCCACATACTTTGAGAGCAACAGTGTCTCCTGAGACACTGGTTGTGGAGAAGACTTCACCAAAGGTCCCTTCTCCTATCTTTACACACTTTTTCATCCGGTGAGGGAGAATACACTCCTCCCAGGGAAGGGCACGTGGCTTTGCAATGCATAACAACAACAGAGGAGCGAGCAGGTTTCACGGGCGAGGACGAGGAAGAGACTTCAGACGGAATTGGCACAACAGAGACACAGGAGGCGCATCTGGAGATCCAGGAAACGCTTGCCACATCTGCGGCGAGATGGGACACTGGAGGAAGTACTGCCCCCGGTTGTGGAAGAATTATTGAAAGAGCAGAGTTTTGCGTACAGCGGTGGGTAACGCCTAGCTAGCTACCACTATTACTGTCATTCAGTCAGTGTTTTTGTAATGTGGATTTTTCACTTTTCTTTAAAAAAAAAGAAATGATTAAAAAACTTTCCGACTTGGCCCGCAAACTTCAAGTGTGAGATAAAGCGCGTTGGGATCGTTAACCACACGTTACTAGTCGAGGCATTACTAGTCGAAATCCTCTAGTGAGTTGGAGAATGAAGTGCTCCAGAGAGCACTTCGTGACAGCGGATGAAGTTTGTTCCCGAGAACAGGAAAAAAAAAACAGTTGTGATTCTGATGTTGGTAATAACATGAGATGTATTCATTAGGTAATACTACAGAAAATGTCTTATTACCAATATGTTTCTTCATAGTGTGAATTTGAGGTTTGACATGCTGCATTTTTCACGCAGTCACTTATTTGATTCTGCTTCAAACAAAAGCTCTAAGATTTGACCAAGAATGGGTTTAGGTTTATTGAAGACATTTACACCGACACCTCTACTGAAGAAGTGGCATAACTGTACTGTGGCTAAATGTACAATAGTACCAGTAGTTCCACTCCTCTATTGTAGCTTTGACTTGTCTGTAGTTACATTTCAAGTTTTTATACAACATTTGTTCTTCTTTAAATGTTCTTTGTTTTTCTGGAAGTCCTGATGAGATTTGTACAAGCAGACTTGAAGCTACAGTACAACGTCTTTTTTACGGAAGCCAACTGTGCGGCTCTTAGCCTCCTCCTCCTACTTCGTTATTGAGTGTGCTCGCTTTCTCTGTCACCTCCTGGTTTAATTCCATTAGCTTGCAAAGAAAGAAATCTGTCGGGACCCCTCACATCCTAAGTCCCATGTTCCCATCAGGACACAGACTCCCTGATGCAGGTCCCAAATAGGAGAAACACTGTAATCCCAGCAGTAGTTATCCATCTGAATGCTGTCCTGTACAATGACGCTTTTAATTGATCTTAATAGTAATATTAATTTTCCTGGATGCTTTACCTTAATTGGCCTTCAGGGATAAATAATAGAGATAAAGTGTTTTAAATTGAATTGATCGATGCATTATAAATACCTGAAATACTTATGTACGCATTATTCAAAGAAATAAATTAAAAACAAATCTATGTTGTGAAGTTCACATCTGAAAATATGTCAGTTGTATAAAAAACATTTTGCCGTTTTCGCTCACGCACGTCAGCGCGTGCGTCAGTCAATGTCATGGTAACAACAAAAGCTTGGCCCGACCGAGTCTATATAAGGCGCGCAGTCACGGGGGTTCCCCTTTTGCAGTTGGACACGGACTTTTAGAGACGCAAGCAACGACAGATGGTTAGTGAATTCCGTGTAAATTTTAATATTTATCACTTAAATGACCCAAGTTGTTTGGAATTAATAAAGGATATATGTACAATACATTTACTGTATGTGTATTTATGTGTTTATTGACAACGTAACTTGTCATTTTGGTCAAATTTTAAAAATATTCATATTTTTAAAATGGCGACTGCACCGACTGTAAACTCCCGCAGCGCTCCAGCCCTTTTCGGTAGCTGCAGCCTTAAATATTATCGCCTAAGGTTATTTAATTCAGTTCAATCTAAATCTACCGTATAGACACATGGCCATTGTTGGACTTCGCTAACGGATCATTCTGTTGCCATTAAAGTCTCGGGAGTGGAGCAGTGGTTAGCGTCGCAAGCTAAGTAGCGCCCCTGCCAGGATGCTATCTGTTTCTGGTAACAACAAACGCTTGGGCCGACCGAGTCTATATAAGGCGCGCAGTCACGGGGGTTCCCCTTTGGCAGTTGGACACGGACTTTTAGAGACGCAAGCAACGACAGATGGGTAGTGAATTCCGTGTAAATTTTAATATTTATCACTTAAATGGCCCAAGTTGTTTGGAATGAATAAAGGATATATGTACAATACATCTATTGTGAATTTTATCTGTTGGATTTTTTTTTATTTCGTCCACTCTAATACTTTCCGTACTGCACACCGCACTTTTTGAACTTTTTTGTTTCCGTACTACCTGCGCTGTCTGTCCTGTTTTATGTTGCCGCATGCACCGATCAGGGTAGGTTGTGTGGAGAAAGGCGCTTGATTTACTTTTACATTTTCTTGCAGAAAACAGTTTGTTTTGCTGTTTTTGCTGTGCATTATTTGCTGCTCATTATATTACATTACTCGTCATTCTCGTAATAATTTGTTTAGATTTGTTCGGTAATCTTTGGTTTTACCCACGAGGATTAGTTTGGTGACCTGGGGCCCGTTTCAAGAAGGAGGTTTAACAAACTCTGAGTTAAAACGAAACTCTGAGTTGATTTACTCTGAGTTTGCAAACCTGGAGTTTTCGGTTCCAGAACAGCTGAAAAGAGTTGGTTTAAGCAACTCTGAGTTGTCTGACTCAGAGTTAAGCGCGTGCACCGCGACGATACAAAGCCCTGATCAATGGAGTGAAGATATTACGAGTCACCATGGCAACAGGACAACAAAAGACGTCCGGAAATGGATATGATACGTCAAGCATATAACGACTACGAGTCTATAATCCGTAGAAAAAGCAACACGGCTGCAGCCGCGAAAGAGAAAGAATTAGCTTGGAAGACAATAGCTGCTCGAGTCAATGCGTAAGTTTACATTTTAATCATACAGTGTTCAGCGTAACTAAATACTAAATAATTTTAGTATTGTTGTCATTTTTCACTCGTAAAGTAAGGACTTTTTCACTCATCTAAGGCGTTACTTCAGTAATTGCATAAAATACCGACGTTTGTATGAATTAAAAGTGCAGCGTTATGTCTATGCATTTTTAAAATTCCTGTTGTGGTTGATGTGGGATTTGTAAAGTAATGATAATTCAATAATCCAATACGTTTTATGGAGAGCAATTATTACATTAATCTAATTAGGTTTTTAAAAGTTACCCAAAACACGTAATAATATAAGAAATTAATTTCAGTTTTCATGTAGGCACAATCCTGCAGGCATAAAAGAACGTGGCTAAAAATGAAATATAAAAACATAATTCAAACAGGTATAAGGCACCATCATATCATGGGTGTAGACTACCTGACTTTACAATATTTGACATATTAAATAACTAAATAGCATGCAGAGTATAGCAGTGCAGCAGCATTTTCAACATGGCTGTAATGTTTTCACACAGTTAAATCATTTGACTTCTACTCAGCCAACAGAAAGAAGGCAGAGGCTAGAACAACTGGTGGAGGACCTGCACTGACGCATGCAGAGGAGAAGGGCCTCACCCTGAACACTGGAAAGCAGGGGCTAAAGGAATTTCTGGAGGGAGTTCATCAGAACCAGTCACTCCCCAGGATACAAGTGCATTTGTAAAATGTAAGAGGCCTACCTATATATTTGATTTTTTTACATAGCCTACTTTTGATATATTAATTTCTTAGAGTCTGGGTTGGGTTCTTTGTTGGTCTTAACAGATTCTGATGGTAATATATGAATCCTCTTGTCACAACAGAAACCCAGAATGTTGTGAGCATCATACTAAATAAAGCTTAAATTGTGATAAGCAGTATTATAAAGTGTAATATTAATACAGTTTATACACAGCACATGATTTCTGATTTTTGTGTTGCGTAGCCTAAATGATGTAACTTGATCTCCAAGTATACAAGTATACATTATTATCTCCCCTCTGCCCCAGAGTGTGAAAGAACAGCAGGAGGAGGTCAGTCACATTCTGCTGCACAGATGCACACAGTTCAGTGATGTTCAGTAAATGCCAGAGTTCAATTCTGTAAGAGTAATGAGGAACTATGTCATGTAACTCTAAATCTTCTGTATTTTAAGTTACCGGTTATTGAGTTGTATAAACTAAATCTCATGTTATACTTGTACCACAAGATTGAAAAGCCAGATCTAGAAATTGAAATTCCCAAACACAAGCTGGAGATGAGTGTATAGTTAAAGGTGAATTGTATGAATTATTGGAAGAAGAATCATAAAATCTAACAATTGCCTTTGTATTTGTAGGAAATGGAAAAAAAACAAATAAATTATGATTTACATCTATTCAGTTTATTTTATTGGTGGTGATGGTTGATTAAGACATTAAAGCAAATCACATCTGACTGTCCATCCACTCTGCAGATTACCATGATGGAAGGAGTCTTCCTCAGGGTCTTGTATTTGTAGGGCAGGGTGTTGCTCCTCTCTAATAATTGCAATAATGTGGAGAACAACACATGTCCCAATAATGTCACAGGCCTCTTAGGTGTTTCCCTGAGGTGACGTAGGCACTGAAGACGTGCTTTCAACAGGCCTATGGTCATTTCCCCCTGGGCTCTTATTCTGCAGGGCCACATTAAAGCGCTGCTGGGGGCCTGCTTCAGGTTCTGGGTGAGGGGTCAGTAGTGTGGGCTGGCATTAACCCCTATCTCCAGCAGAAAGCTGTCAATCTCTCCTAAAAGAAAGTTCACATTACTTTAGTGCTGCATAGAAGTGTTCCTGTGAGTGTGAGTGCATGCATTGAAATAAGTCTATAGGACATACATGTACTTACCCCAGTGCAGGCTGTTATTTAGGGTTGACTCACTATATATTCATGAATTCACGTTTATGATATGTGCAGCATTACATATGATCTTGGTGATGTAAACAATGTAATGTCAGTTACAGTGACCATTAGAAAGAGTAGTCAGTGTACCTGCACATGTATCAGTTTATTTCAGATCACAGCAAGATATTATTAACTGATCATCATTTTTCAGATTAGCCTCAATGAAACAAATTAATTACCACATACCTGCAATCCTGTGAAACTCCTCTTTAATGGCTCTGAGGAGTTTGTGTGAAGGAAAGCGCTTGAGGTCGAACTTTTCTACATACAATGACTTCACTAACGTGCTCAGCATCTCCAATGTTATAAAGAAAACTAGCGTTTGCAAAAAAAAACCGTAACGCAACGCAAAGAATCTGCTCGGATGTAAAAGCACGGCCACGATGGGTGATGTGTTTGACGTATGGGTGAATAAGATTATTAATATATGTATGGAGTGTGGTGGAAATAAAGAAGTAGATGAGAGAGTTGTCCTTTTGTGCGATTTATTGAAATAATAAAGAAAATAAAAATAATGGGGAAAGCAAATAAAAAGCATGGATGTTGATCTTGCACATCAACAAACCAAAAACCAGCTGGGGAGATCAGTGCACACACCACGAAGGTGTAATGCAAAGAGCCCACGATCCTAAAGTTGCTTCTGCCTTTTAGCTTCTCTGTCCGACTAGGGTGGAATGTCTTTCTAACCCAATCAAATTACACGCACCATCTCCTCCCTGTTGCAGTGTGTGTGAAGATTTTTACTTTCTCACACCTGCATTGCTGACGTCCAACTATCTGTGAGAAAGGAGCACCAAGTCTCAACAGACAGAGACACAACTCCCCGACCTTGGGTTTGGGAGCTAGAGTTGAGAGTCTATCAGGCAGAGACAACCATTGAACAATGTAGGTCAAATGTCAAATGCATACAGTAAGACAAAACATAAGATATTAATTGCAGAACATAAGTCATATATCATATAATAACTGCATAGAAATAAGGAAGAGACATAGAAATAAGGAAGAGACAATTTTTGCCATAACAGGAGTCTCGATAAAAACGGTACCGCTCAAATAAATATGCACTGCGATATGACACAAAATTAACTCGTGGCTTTAAAATCCTCTCGCGGCGTAAATTCAATGCCGTGTGAATTAATACATCGTCCTCATCTACAGGATCCTCTAGAAACGGACATTTTGGTCTCTGCGCAAAGGAAACAGGTGAAATCTATGAATGTACTGAAAGATTAAACGAGGCATTTAAACACTGTTCACTTTAAAGAGGGGCGGAGACCGAAGGAAACTCTGGGTTTCCCGAATAAAACCTGCTCGCGACCAGGTTTGGTTCACAGAGTAAGTTGCCATTGTAACTGACTCTGGGTTTCGGTTACCTCGCTTCTTGAAACGGGCTTAAACTTACCCCGCTTTACGGGTTTAAGTAACCTCGCTTTCTGAAACCGAAAACTCAGAGTTTTCCTTATTCCGGGGTTAACAAACTCAGAGTTTCCACAAAACCACCTTCTTGAAACGGGCCCCTGAGCTCCTCGTGTTGGCATGTTAGCAAATTTGTGTTTTGTTGTATTGTAGCAATTTTGTTTATCTGTCAATTTATTCAGGGGAGCTGTGCAGTGCAGACACAGAAACCTACATCTACATGCAGGTATGGGTTTTGTTATTTCATTGTTTTAGACTATGCTCACCACCTTGTTTAAGCACCTCATCTTTTTGCTTGTATGGCTGCCGTGTGGCGCCAACTTTGTAAATTATGTTTAGCAAGTTTTGCTGGCTGGGCTCTCACGTTGCCGCATGCACCGATGAGGGGGGGCTGTGCAGTGCAGACACGGAAACATACATCTACATGTTTGTTATTTGTTTCCTGCAGGCCAATAAGACGAGAAGATAAAAGTCCAAGCTGGCTTCAGTAGTTTCGTACGGTCAGGGAGAGAGGCTGCAATGAAAAGCGTTACACTAACGGGTGATTGTTTCATATTTTCGTCTGTTTTTGATGCGCGTGACCGACATTTATAGCGTTGTAGCCCGGACTTTGCTGTTTATTATAGACACGCCTAAAATCAGATTAATTTACATTGAATTCGTGGGTAACCTCCCCATTTTCTTTTGCTATTTCATCCTTACTCATCAGGTTCACTGAAGAAATGGAACTGATGGTCACACAGATTTATGGAGGCACACATCCAAACCTAGATTGGACCTCCAGGAGAGACGAGTGTGGCCACTGGGACGTGCACATTTATGGACTTAAAGGTGAATATTGTGCAGTGTTGCCAGATGGGGAAATAAGAATAAGAAAACCTCTAATAGTCCCGCAGTGGGGAAATTACTTCTCAAAACAGCAGTACAGATGAGCGAGAATACAGGTACAGAACAGTTTGTGTTGGCACAGTACAAAGCAGTACAGTACAGTTAGAGGGAGTATGAGGTCATTGCAGGGTTATTGCACGGTAATGGGTATAAGATTTGTACCGGTAACATTATACATGATTGTTCACAGATTTACACAAATATTGTGCAGAGCAGGTTGCTATATAAACCACTGATGCAGCGGGTGAGTGACTGTAGTGGGACGTGGTCAACAGTTCTGATTATACAGTCTGACAGCAGCAGGTAGGAAGGATCTACGATATCTCTCCTTCACACAGCGAGGGTGGATCAGTCTGCTACTGAAGCTGCTCTCCAGAGCAGACAGTGAGTCCTCCAGTGGGTGAGAGACCTGGTCCATGATGGATGTCAGTTTAGCCAGGACCCTTCTCTCACCCACCTCCTGCACCGTGTCCAGAGTGCAGCCCAGGACAGAGCTGGACTTTCTGATGATCCTGTCCAGTCTCTTCCTGTCCCTCGCTGTGATGCTGCTGCCCCAGCAGACCACACCGTACAGGACGGCTGATGCCACCACAGAGTCATAGAAGGTCTTCAGGAGTGGCCCCTTCACTCCAAAAGACCGCAGTCTCCTCAGCAGGTAGAGTCTGCTCTGACCCTTCCTGTACAGTGCATCCGTGTTATGAGTCCAGTCCAGTTTATTGTTCAGATGCACTCCCAGGTACTTGTAAGAGTCCACTCTCAATGTCCCTTCCCTGGATGTGCATCGGTGGGATGACAGCAGGCTGCTGTCTGCGGAAATCCACCACCATCTCCTTCGTTTTCCCTACATTGATCAGGAGGTGGTTCCGCTGGCACCAGTCCACAAAGTTCTGAGTGAGTCCTCTGTACTCTGCGTCGTCATCATCGGTGATCAGTCCGACGATCGCAGAGTCGTCAGAGAACTTCTGCAGAACACAGCTGTCCGTGTTGTGTCTGAAGTTTGCCGTGTAGAGGGTGAAGAGGAAGGGGGCCAGTACAGTCCCCTGTGGGGCCCCCACACTGCAGGTCAGCGTGTCAGACACACAGTCCCTGGCTCTCACAAACTGAGGCCTGTTTGTGAGATAGTCCATAACCCACTCCGTCAGATGAAGGTCAACACCAGCCTCCTCCAGTTTGTGTTTCAGAAGCACCGGCTGGATGGTGTTGAAGGCACTGGAGAAGTCAAAGAACATGATCCTCACAGTGCTGCCGGGCTTCTCTAGGTGAGAAAGAGCTCGATGTAGGAGGAAGACGACGGCGTCGTCTGCTCCTATGCCTGCTCCTATGCCGTGTCGGGTAGGCGAACTGCAGTGGGTCCAGGTAGGTTCCAGGTTCCAGGACCCCAGTTCCAGCTCAGGTCCCCCTCAGCCTGTGGGTGTGGAGCTTTGAAGCCTGAGATGGTTTTCAGGCTCCTCCACACCTCACTCACATTGTTCTGCTGCAGCTGCTCCTCCATCTTCCTCCTGTAGCTGGACTTCCCCTCACGGATTTTCCTCCTCAGCTCCTTCTGCACCCTCCTCAGCTCCTCCCTGTCCCCTGATTTAAATGCTCTCTTCTTCTCCTTTAGCAGAGCTTTAATATCAGGGGTGACCCATGGCTTGCTGTTGGTGAAACACCGAACCCGCCTGGTGGGAACAGTGTTTTCACAGCAGAAGTTTATGTAGTCCGTTACACAGTCTGTTATTGCGTTAATGTCCTCCCCATGTGGGTCGCAGAGCTCCGTCCACACAGTGGTGTTAAAACAGTCCCTGAGAGCCTCCTCGCTCTCAGCTGTCCACCTCTTCACTGTGCGGGGCACCACCGGCTGCCTGTGTACAACAGGTTTATACACAGGCAGGAGATGCAGGATGTTGTGGTCAGCTCTGCCCAGCGGTGGGAGGGAGGATGCAGCGTAGGCCTCTTTGGTGTTGGCATAGAATAAGTCCAGTGTTTTATTGTCTCTGGTGGGGCAGGTCACATACTGGGTGTATGTAGGCAGAGCAGCTGAAGGAGGTGCATGGTTAAAGTCCCCAGAGATCAGGAAGAGGGCCTGTGGGTGCTGTGTTTGCAGCCTGCTGGTGACTGAGAGCAGGGTCTCAGAAGCTGTGTCAGCGTTAGCGGAGGGTGGGACGTACACAGCAATTATTATAACGTGTGTGAACTCCCGTGGCAGGTAGAATGGCCTCATGCCCACCGCTAACAGCTCAAGGGCAAAGAGCCCAAGCCTTTAGATATACTGCAAATGGTTGAAGAACAGGTTGCTGAGATATGATTAGATAAAGACTTTACAATAATATACAACACTGGAAGCGGCGAAATCAAGCGGAAATAATGAGACGAAGAAAATACACCATGGGGAATTATTTTATTTACAAAAAACAACTTTTCACAGTATGTTGGGGCTAGCAGAAAAGTTAGCTGCCCCTGGCAACCGTAGTGTCAGTAGTGAAGGACTTCCTCGCTGTCTCCAACGTCTGCGTCTCTCCTGCGTTTTCACGCACGTCCGTGCATGTGCATAAATGCCATGGAAACCGCTGACGTTAGTCTCTTCAGGCTTTGACTCCACAAGTTCACGAGTGGACTAAGAGGCACTGATAACAAAACCATCTGTGTTGTGATCTTTGCAGGCGAAATGGGTCGTCATTTGCCCCAGGGCCTTGTGAAGCTCTGGAGTCGCTTCAAGCGTTGGAGAAACCGGAGGATCCAGCCGGAGCAGCCGGTGGGCGAAGGTAAGCGGTTCCTCCTAGCATCTTAACTAGTGTGTACAGTCTGACGATCAACGATTTAAACACTGAATTAAAGGTTAAATAATACAAATTGCTAAGTGTAATAGCAGTTGAATGTTTACAAAGGTGGAAACGTTGCCATTTTGTTTTGAGGGTACAGTTTTCCCCATGTATCGTTTAACATTTGCTAAAAATAAAGATGGCGCCTTTGCGCCAGTTCTTGAGCACCAAGTTAAAAGTAGCTTAAATAGGCTCTATTAAAACTTTAGCTTTTTACAGAGTGCTATGCTTTTCTTACAGCATTAACAGACCAGCGTTCACAGGAAGCTGCAGCATTTGTGTTTTTTTGACTTTCTAGGAGAGGCTGTTTAGTAAATTAAATATAAATTAAATGACAACCCCACAGCTTGCTCTGCAGCTTCACATGTCTCCTGTTGTACAGTGTGTGACTGTTTTTCTGTTCTATTTACTTCCAGGTGGTCCAGATGGGCCTAACGGCGTCCACGTCCATCCTTCACCCACTCCTCAGGTGGGTGACTCATACACACCCCATCCACCTTCTCCTCCACGCTCTCTTGTTTTTTGGTCTGCTGGTCCTTCTGTTTCCCCTTCACCCCCTCCTGTTCCTTGTTGCTTTGATGTTCTTGCTTTTTCTCCTTCACCCTGTCCTACTCCTTCTTTTTCTTCTTCTTCTTTCTCACTCTCTTCTGCTTCCTCTGGTACTTGGTGCTCTGACATCTTTCCCTTTTCTCCTTACCCTTCTCCTACTCCTTCTTCTTCTTCTTCCTCACTCTCTTCTGCTCACTCTGCTTCTCTGTGCTCTCCTCCTCACTCTCTCATCTCCTTTTTCTTCTCCCTCGCCCTCCTCTGCTTACTCTGGTACTTGTTGCTCTGCTGTCCTTCCCTTTTCTCCTTCACCCTCTGCTGTTCCTAGTTGTTCTGCTGTCTTTCCTTTTTGTCCTTCACCCTCTCCTACTCCTTCTTCTTCTTCCTCACCCTCTTCTGCTTACTCTTGTCTTTGTTGCTCTGATGCCCTTCCTTTGTCCCCTTTACCCTCTCCTGTGACGGAGAGAGTGAAGGAGCTCATCCAGCAGCTCATCTTCCAGGAGAGGTAAGGAAGACAGTGATGAGGAGGGGGCTGCTCTTGGAAGACTCAACTGTGGGACACTGTTTCCTACAGTGAAACCAGTCTTGGATTTGACCCCAGGGCACCTTTTTTGTAGTTTTATCTCTATACCATAAGTTTAAATGTTCATTCCAACTTTGAGAACTAGCCTTTGCGTCTGGCTGGGCAGTTTTCAGGTCCCCGGCAGCGTCTGGCGCTGGGACCTTTCTTTCTTTCCTGGATGAACACAAGTTTAAATGTTAATTTTTACCCTGAGAACTAGCCTTTGCGTCTGGCTGGGCGGTTCTCAGGTCCCAGGTAGCGTCTGGCACCTGGGCCAGTTTTTGCTGTTTTTTATATTTTAGCATGGCGGTTGGATGGACTTTTCTTTCACCCTGAAGGCTGAGTTCAGCGCCTGGCAGGGCCGTCGATCCCCCCATGCAAGTTGCCCTAGCGTCTGGCGGGGTAGCTATTATGTTTCCTCCACAGCGATAGAAGGTCAGCTCAGTCACAGTGGCACTGGGGACACATGTCGTCTCCCACTGAAGCTCCTCGGTGGCAGATGACTGCAGTGTCAGGTGTTATGGAGGAGACACATGGCTGTCTGCAGTCCACATCCTGCTCCACACTACAGGGAGCAGTGACTGACGGCTACTGACCATTACGTCTGTCTTTCCAGTGGACAAAGGTGAGTACAAGATTTGGTTTGGTTGACAGTTTCAAAGGAAGTAGTTGAATAGAAATATATTTATATTTATTATGTTAAATTTTATGTGAGATTAAATATGAATGAGTTTTTTATTACATGTAGGCTTAATTAAATGAGGAGAGGAGGTTGGAGGCCAACAGCAAACCAGAATCAGCTCCTGCTGAATGTAAATTATTCATTGATCTGTTGTTTTTGCAGAATAATTGTTATATTCAGTCATTTGCTATTGTGGTCTTATTAGTCCAACAATTGATTTTAAAGAGAGTAGTTGAGTAGAAATAAATATGTTTGTATTACATTGAAATTTAAAGTGATCCTAAAAATTAATCATCTTTCTTCACATTTAGGTTTATTAGGAGAAGGAGACGAGGGAACCAGGAGATGAGCAACGGTGAATTCAACTACAATGTTCTTCAAGTATTTCTCTGATCTATTTACTCACTCTGTGTTCTAATGCTTTCACTTTACCAGAGACAACCAATCTGGACCAAGAGCCGGCATTCCAAGCAGCCCGGACCTAAGCTGTCAAACCGATCGCAGGAACCACAGCTGCACAATTACGTTCAGTAAGAATGACACGTCCTAGCTTATTCGTAGTCTGTACTTTACTTCATTGCTCCTGAAGCCAATGTTTTCATTTTGGTTGCGACAGGTGCAGCTGTGGAGGCTGGAGAATTGTGACAACAGAGACCATAGGACCACCTGGAGAGAAGTTGTCACCTGTGTCTATGGAGGCTCAATGCAATAAGTAATTTACCTGAGTAGTAAAGTTGTGGTAAGCTTAACATCACAATGCAGACTTGTATGTTAACAACACATCTGTTTATGATGTTTCTTCTAGCATCCTGCAGCTCTTCGCTCTCTCCAGCCTCTGGTCCAGACAGAGGGGAGCCTCCCAGTCCTAATCACATAGAGGAAGTGTCTTTATCACTGCTTTCTCTGTGCTGCTGGGTTTGGGAGACTCTTCACATAACCAGTGGTGTTGGCCTCCATCTGTAAACAGAAGACGGTCAAGACAAGTGGTTGTCATAAATACTGTGTGTGTGTGTATATATATATATATATATATATATATATATATATATATATATATATATATATATATATATATATATATATATAATGTCATCAAGAAAATAAAAGAACTGCTTTGTCTGAAGATGCTGTAGATTATTTCTTTGTGTTCTACAGTGTATACCTACTTACCATTTAGTACTGTAAATCTGAGCGCTGTGGTGAAAACTACAGAGTGTTACCTTTATAAAGAAAGAATAACAAATAAGAATAAGAAAACCTTTAATAGTCCCGCAGTGGGGAAATTACCTCTCACAACAGCAGTACAGATGAGCAAGAATACAGGTACAGAACAGTTTGTGTTGGCACAGTACAAAGCAGTACAGTACAGTTAGAGTGAGTATGAGGTCATTGCAGGGTTATTGCACAGTAATGGGTATAAGATTTGTACCGGTAACAATATACATGATTGTTCACAGATTTACACAAATATTGTGCAGAGCAGGTTGCTATATAAACCACTGATGCAGTGGGTGAGTGACTGTGGTGGGATGTGGTCAACAGTTCTGATTGTACAGTCTGACAGCAGCAGGTAGGAAGGATCTACGATATCTCTCCTTCACACAGCGAGGGTGGATCAGTCTGCTACTGAAGCTGCTATCCAGAGCAGACAGTGAGTCCTCCAGTGGGTGAGAGACCTGCGACGGGAGCGACCCCCTCCTGGAGGTCGGCAGGAACTATGACGGGAGCGACCCCCTCCTGGAGGTCGGCAGGAACTATGACGGGAGCGACCCCCTCCTGGAGGTCGGCAGGAACTATGACGGGCGCGACCCCCTCCTGGGGATCCGCAGGAACTGCGGCTGGCGCGACCTCCTCCTGGAGGCGCGCAGGAACTGCGGCTGGCGCGACCTCCTCCTGGAGGCGCGCAGGAACTGCGGCTGGCGCGACCTCCTCCTGGAGGCGCGCAGGAACTGCGGCTGGCGCGACCTCCTCCTGGAGGCGCGCAGGAACTGCGGCTGGCGCGACCTCCTCCTGGAGGCGCCAGAAACTGCGGCTGGCGCGACCTCCTCCTGGAGGCGCGCAGGAACTGCGGCTGGCGCGACCTCCTCCTGGAGCGCGCAGGAACTGCGGCTGGCGGCACCTCCTCCTGGAGGCGCGCAGGAACTGCGGCTGGCCGACCTCCTCCGGAGGCGCGCAGGAACTGCGGCTGGCGCGACCTCCTCCTGGAGGCGCGCAGGAACTGCGGCTGGCGCGACCTCCTCCTGGAGGCGCGCAGAACTGCGGCTGGCGCGACCTCCTCCTGGAGGCGCGCAGGAACTGCGGCTGGCGCGACCTCCTCCTGGAGGCGCGCAGGAACTGCGGCTGACGCGACCTCCTCCTGGAGGCGCGCAGGAACTGCGGCTGACGCGACCTCCTCCTGGAGGTGCGCAGGAACTACGGCTAGCGCGACCTCCTCCTGGAGGTGCGCAGGAACTGCCACTGGCGCGACCTCCTGGAGGTGCGCAGGAACTGCAGGTGCTGCCTCCTCCTGGAGGCCGGCGGGCGCTGCGGCTCCAAGGGTGACGGGGACTGGAACGACCGCTACAGGGCCGACAGGAACGGGGACTGGAACGACCGCTACAGGGCCGACAGGAACGGGGTCAGAGACAGGGGTGACCTCTACTTGGCCTACGGGAACGCCCTCAACTTGGCCTACGGGAACGCCCTCAACTTGGCCTACGGGAACGCCCTCTACTTGGCCTACGGGAACGCCCTCAACTTGGTCGACAGGGACAGGAGCTGGAACGACCTCAACTTGGTCGACAGGGACAGGAACTGGAACGACCTCAACTTGGTCGACAGGGACAGGAACTGGAACGACCTCAACTTGGTCGACAGGGACAGGAACTGGAACGACCTCAACATGGCCGACAGGAACGGAACTGGAACGACCTCAACTTGGTCGACAGGGACAGGAACTGGAACGACCTCAACATGGCCGACAGGAACAGGAACTGGAACGACCTCAACTTGGTCGACAGGGACAGGAACTGGAACGACCTCAACATGGCCGACAGGAACAGGAACTGGAACGACCTCAACTTGGTCGACAGGGACAGGAACTGGAACGACCTCACATGGCCGACAGGAACTGGAACGACCTCAACATGGCCGACAAGAACTGGAACGACCTCAACATGGCCGACAGGAACTGGAACGACCTCAACATGGCCGACAGGAACTGGAACGACCTCAACATGGCCGACAGGAACTGGAACGACCGCAACATGGCCGACAGGAACTGGAACGACCTCAACATGGCCGACAGGAACTGGAACGGCCTCTGCTTGGCCGACAGGAACTGGAACGGCCTCTGCTTGGCCGACAGGAACTAGAACGGCGTCCTCCTCTGAGGAGCCGACAGGAACTGGAACTAGAACGGCCTCAATATGGCCGACGGGAACAGGAACGGCGTCCTCCTCTGAGGAGCCGACAGGAACTAGAACGGCGTCCTCCTCTGAGGAGCCGACAGGAACTAGAACGGCGTCCTCCTCTGAGGAGCCGACAGGAACTAGAACGGCCGCAACATGGCCGACAGGGACTGGAACGGCCGCAACATGGCCGACAGGGACTGGAACGGCCGCAACATGGCCGACAGGGACTGGAACGGCGTCAACTCCGGAGCTGGCATGACAACTTACGGCTGCCGAGCTCGACGGGGAAGACGTCGGGCCTGATTGGGTGGGGTTAACAATCGTCAGACGGGCGGTGCCCTCGGGGACAAGGACGGAACTGGGGTCTGGGCAACACACGACTGATCTGGGGTCTGGGCGACACACGGCTGAGCTGGGGTCTGGGCGACACACGGCTGATCTGGGGTCTGGGCGACACACGGCTGATCTGGGGTCTGGGCGACACACGGCTGATCTGGGGTCTGGGCGACACACGGCTGATCTGGGGTCTGGACTAGGTTCGACTGGGCTGGGGCCTGGAGACGACAGGGCTGCACCGGGGCATGAGTAACACACGGCTGAACTGGGGTCTGGACTAGGTTCGACTGGGCTGGGGCCTGGAGACGACAGGGCTGCACCGGGGCATGAGTAACACACGGCTGAACTGGGGTCTGGGCAGCGCGCGGCTGATCTGGAGACTGAGCAGCGCGCGGCTGATCTGGAGACTGAGCAGCGCGCGGCTGAACTGGAGGTTGAGCAGCGCGCGGCTGACTTGGAGACTGAGCAGCGCGCGGCTGACTTGGAGACTGAGCAGCGCGCGGCTGAACTGGAAACTGAGCAGCGCGCGGCTGAACTGGAAACTGAGCAGCGCGCGGCTGAACTGGAAACTGAGCAGCGCGCGGCTGAACTGGAGCAGCGCGCGGCTGACTGGAGCTGAGCAGCGCGCGGCTGACTTGGAGACTGAGCAGCGCGCGGCTGACTGGAGACTGAGCAGCGCGCGGCTGACTTGGAGACTGAGCAGCGCGCGGCTGAACTGGAGACTGAGCAGCGCGCGGCTGAACTGGAGACTGAGCAGCGCGCGGCTGAACTGGAGACTGAGGGCCGCGTGAGAGCAGGAAATCCTCCCAGGGAAACAACCATGGAGCTGGGCAGGTTGGTGTAGGCACGACGATCCGACGGGGCGGGGAGAAGGAAACCGAAACCATCGGCGGTGCGACTGGCGCTGGCGTGGTACAGAGCGCGTCGCTTAACTCGTCAAACTTCGCGCACAGTCGCTCGTAGAGGCGATGAACGCTGGGGTGATCTAACGCGGTGTCATCGTCCTCCAGCGTCACTATTGCCACCTCTACGGCGCTGCGCTGATCCTCCGAGTTACTAGCCCGTCGGTAATCCTCCGCAAGGATCTTGAAATACTTATGTAGGTCGCTGGGTAGCTCGGCGCAGGTAAACTCCATACTTCCGCGGGAGAGTTATATTTGCCGTAAAAAAAACAAGGGAAAAACAGTCACTGACCTGACCGGAGGCTAAGTGCTGGCTGGGTCCAAGTGTGGCCAGATTGTTCTGTCAGGGACTCGGGCAGGCGGCGAACCCACATGCACAGCACGGAGGCGAGAGTATAATCAACAAAGGTTTATTATCCAAAGGCACGGTCAGACGGTCCAGGTCATACACAAGATGGCTCGGCAACAGTACAGGCAGGGAACAGGCAAAACTCACGGTAAGTAGATAATCCAGGGTCGGGCAGGATACACGATGCAGACAGGAACAAACACGGGAAACATGAAACACGGGGACTCCGGAAACTAGGGACGCTCAACTCATTCAAAGAAACACGAACACTCATGGGACTCGAATACGACAATCTGGCAGGGAACTAAGGACACAGGTGGTGGTTAAATACACAGTGACTTGATGACTAACAGAGTGCAGGTGTGGGTAATGAGCAGGGACAGCTGTGACAAGACAAGAAACCGGAAGTAAAGCTAGAACACAAAACAGAGACCGGGAGACTACCAAAATAAAACAGGAAACGGAAACTGGAACCAAAATAAGACAAGCAGGACATGACGTGAAAACAGGGAACAACTAGAAACAAAGACACGGATCATGACAACAGCAGGCTGCTGTCTGCGGAAATCCACCACCATCTCCTTCGTTTTCCCTACATTGATCAGGAGGTGGTTCCGCTGGCACCAGTCCACAAAGTTCTGAGTGAGTCCTCTGTACTCTGCATCGTCATCATCGGTGATCAGTCAGGGCTCGATGTAGGAGGAAGATGACAGCGTCGTCTACTCCTATGCCGTCTACTCCTAACTCGCTCTCAGCTGTCCACCTCTTCACTGTGCGGGGCACCACCGGCTGCCTGTGTACAACAGGTTTATACACAGGCAGGAGATGCAGGATGTTGTGGTCAGCTCTGCCCAGCGGTGGGAGGGAGGATGCAGCGTAGGCCTCTTTGGTGTTGGCATAGAATAAGTCCAGTGTTTTATTGTCTCTGGTGGGGCAGGTCACATACTGGGTGTATGTAGGCAGAGCAGCTGAAGGAGGTGCATGGTTAAAGTCCCCAGAGATCAGGAAGAGGGCCTGTGGGTGCTGTGTTTGCAGCCTGCTGGTGACTGAGAGCAGGGTCTCAGAAGCTGTGTCAGCGTTAGCGGAGGGTGGGACGTACACAGCAATTATTATAACGTGTGTGAACTCCCGTGGCAGGTAGAATGGCCTCATGCCCACCGCTAACAGCTCAAGGGCAAAGAGCCCAAGCCTTTAGATATACTGCAAATGGTTGAAGAACAGCTTTCGTTTGAATTTAGGTATGTTTCCCAGGCGTTTGAGCTGAAAATGCCCAGAAATTGCCATAATAATGCATACTCCAACTCAGAAGGTGGCGGTAATGCACTACCCAGTTTGCCAAGTGCCAAATACCCAAAGAAAAAAGACGAAGAAGAAGTCTCGAGATCTGATTGGTTATCGTAACTGTCCGTTCGTGTACAGCGCACAGAAGCCAGTTTTTGTTGGTTCTGAACGCCTCAGGCAGTCCTCAATCGTCCTAGCAACACAAGCCTGCTGAGATATGATTAGATAAAGACTTTACAATAATATACAACACTGGAAGCGGCGAAATCAAGCGGAAATAATGAGACGAAGAAAATACACCATGGGGAATTTATTTTATTTACCAAAAACAACTTTTCACAGTATGTTGGGGCTAGCAGAAAAGTTAGCTGCCCCTGGCAACCGTAGTGTCAGTAGTGAAGGACTTCCTCGCTGTCTCCAACGTCTGCGTCTCTCCTGCGTTTTCACGCACGTCCGTGCATGTGCATAAATGCCATGGAAACCGCTGACGTTAGTCTCTTCAGGCTTTGACTCCACAAGTTCACGAGTGGACTAAGAGGCACTGATAACAAAACCATCTGTGTTGTGATCTTTGCAGGCGAAATGGGTCGTCATTTGCCCCAGGGCCTTGTGAAGCTCTGGAGTCGCTTCAAGCGTTGGAGAAACCGGAGGATCCAGCCGGAGCAGCCGGTGGGCGAAGGTAAGCGGTTCCTCCTAGCATCTTAACTAGTGTGTACAGTCTGACGATCAACGATTTAAACACTGAATTAAAGGTTAAATAATACAAATTGCTAAGTGTAATAGCAGTTGAATGTTTACAAAGGTGGAAACGTTGCCATTTTGTTTTGAGGGTACAGTTTTCCCCATGTATCGTTTAACATTTGCTAAAAATAAAGATGGCGCCTTTGCGCCAGTTCTTGAGCACCAAGTTAAAAGTAGCTTAAATAGGCTCTATTAAAACTTTAGCTTTTTACAGAGTGCTATGCTTTTCTTACAGCATTAACAGACCAGCGTTCACAGGAAGCTGCAGCATTTGTGTTTTTTTTGACTTTCTAGGAGAGGCTGTTTAGTAAATTAAATATAAATTAAATGACAACCCCACAGCTTGCTCTGCAGCTTCACATGTCTCCTGTTGTACAGTGTGTGACTGTTTTTCTGTTCTATTTACTTCCAGGTGGTCCAGATGGGCCTAACGGCGTCCACGTCCATCCTTCACCCACTCCTCAGGTGGGTGACTCATACACACCCCATCCACCTTCTCCTCCCGCTCTCTTGTTTTTTGGTCTGCTGGTCCTTCTGTTTCCCTTCACCCCTCCTGTCCTTGTTGCTTTGATGTTCTCTTGCTTTTCTCCTTCACCCTGTCCTACTCCTTCTTTTTTTTCTTCTTCTCTTCTCACTCTTCTGCTCACTCTGCTTCTCTGTGCTCTCCTCCTCACTCTCTCATCTCTCCTTTTTTCTCCCTCGCCCTCCTCTGCTTACTCTGGTACTGTTGCTCTGCTGTCCTTCCCTTTTCTCCTTCACCCTCTGCTGTTCCTAGTTGTTCTGCTGTCTTTCCTTTTTGTCCTTCACCCTCTCCTACTCCTTCTTCTTCTTCCTCACCCTCTTCTGCTTACTCTTGTCTTTGTTGCTCTGATGCCCTTCCTTTGTCCCCTTTACCCTCTCCTGTGACGGAGAGAGTGAAGGAGCTCATCCAGCAGCTCATCTTCCAGGAGAGGTAAGGAAGACAGTGATGAGGAGGGGGCTGCTCTTGGAAGACTCAACTGTGGGACACTGTTTCCTACAGTGAAACCAGTCTTGGATTTGACCCCAGGGCACCTTTTTTGTAGTTTTTATCTCTATACCATAAGTTTAAATGTTCATTCCAACTTTGAGAACTAGCCTTGCGTCTGGCTGGGCAGTTTTCAGGTCCCCGGCAGCGTCTGGCGCTGGGACCTTTCTTTCTTTCCTGGATGAACACAAGTTTAAATGTTAATTTTTACCCTGAGAACTAGCCTTTGCGTCTGGCTGGGCGGTTCTCAGGTCCCAGGTAGCGTCTGGCACCTGGGCCAGTTTTTGCTGTTTTTATATTTTAGCATGGCGGTTGGATGGACTTTTCTTTCACCTGAAGGCTGAGTTCAGCGCCTGGCAGGGCCGTCGATCCCCCCATGCAAGTTGCCCTAGCGTCTGGCGGGGTAGCTATTATGTTTCCTCCACAGCGATAGAAGGTCAGCTCAGTCACAGTGGCACTGGGGACACATGTCGTCTCCCACTGAAGCTCCTCGTGGCAGATGACTGCAGTGTCAGGTGTTATGGAGGAGACACATGGCTGTCTGCAGTCCACATCCTGCTCCACACTAGGAGCAGTGACTGACGGCTACTGACCATTACGTCTGTCTTTCCAGTGACAAAGGTGAGTACAAGATTTGGTTTGGTTGACAGTTTCAAAGGAAGTAGTTGAATAGAAATATATTTATATTTATTTGTTAAATTTTATGTGAGATTAAATATGAATGAGTTTTTATTACATGTAGGCTTAATTAAATGAGGAGAGGAGGTTGGAGGCCAACAGCAAACCACAATCAGCTCCTGCTGAATGTAAATTATTCATTGATCTGTTGTTTTTGCATATAATTGTTATATTCAGGCATTTGCTATTGTGGTCTTATTAGTCCAACAATTGATTTTAAAGAGAGTAGTTGAGTAGAAATAAATATGTTTGTATTACATTGAAATTTAAAGTGATCCTAAAAATGAATCATCTTTCTTCACATTTAGGTTTATTAGGAGAAGGAGACGAGGGAACCAGGAGATGAGCAACGGTGAATTCAACTACAATGTTCTTCAAGTATTTCTCTGATCTATTTACTCACTCTGTGTTCTAATGCTTTCACTTTACCAGAGACAACCAATCTGGACCAGAGAGCTTAGTGATTTGCACTAAAGTTTAATATGCTTTTGAAATGACTTACAGGAAGGCTTGTGTGAGTAATTGTAAATTGTTATTCATTAACTAGTAATAATAAACCAGTAATAACTGGTATAGACTTATTGCTGATTTACATTGACCATTCAAAAGCAGAATTATTCTATCAAGCAAAACAATTTGGTTTAATGCTTTTATTTTAAAATGATTAGAGATGTATTGTGTTTTATCAGCTAAACTTTAAAATAGTCTCATTACTTGTTACATTACCCATTCAAAACAGAGTTTATGCTCTTTAAAACTAAAAATTGTGGATTGGTACTTTTTTTGAAAAGGATATCGAGGACCCTGTGCAGGCAATTTCTAAACATTAATTGTCTTATCATCTAGTAAAATACAACCCTTGAACGCAGAAATATTGCCCTTTTTGCTAAAGATCTGGAATGGGGCTTTTATTTTGAAGGATTTGGAGAACTGTGTGTGGCAGTATTTTAGTCTTAAATAGTCATAATAAACTGTTGAAGCAGAAATATTGCTATCTTTAGTTAAAAATCAGGATTTGGGCTTTTATTTTGAAAGGATGTGAGAAAGCTTGTGTGTGCTATAGCTAAACTGTAAAACAGTCACTAATACCAGTCACGATTACCCATTAAAAGTATAAATAGTCCTATTAAGCTAAAATTTGGATGGGTGCTTTAATTTTAAAAGAATATGGAAAATGCCTGTGCAGGTATTTGCTAACATATATTAGTCTAAATAACTAGTCATAATACACCTGTTGAAAGCAGAACATTGTTATCTTTAGCTAAAGATCAGGATTGGTGCTTTTATTGAATGGATTTAGAGAATGTGTGGGGGTATAGCATAACTGTCAATTAGTCTTTAAATAATCATTTAACCATTCAAAGGCAAAACAGTGCAGTTAAAGCTATAATTGGCATTGGTGCTTTTATTTTGAAGGATGTAGAGGAAGCACGTGGGTAATTACTAACCTGTTAATCTATCCTTTAAATAGTCATAATTACCCATCTAAATTTGAAATATTGCTATTAAAGCTAATTAATTTGGCTTGGTGCTTTTATTTTTGAAAGGATTTAGAGGAAGTGTGGTGCTTAATTACTACACAATCCAATAGTGTAGTTGAGTAATCAGTAATAAGCATGGAACTGCTGTCTACACGAGCATCAGCAGTTTGACCTGTCAGTCAAATCTGCAGCTGCGCCGTCGCCATGGAGACGAAGGCGGGAAAATCAGGCTCACTCTGCTCTGTAAAGCGAGTTTTCCACCCTATATAAACAGGCTGTTTCAGCTAAACCATGATGTTTCACAAAAATTATTTCATTTTACGAGTCCCAAGGCTTCAATAAGCAAATGGTGTGATATTTATTTTTTAAGGACAAAAGCTTGTAGCCACAGTGGCAATTTCAAAATATGTCTCCTCTGTTTTTCTCCTCAGACGTCTGCCAAAAATTATCATTAGAGTCAATGGGAGAATTTCAGGATCTCTCTGCACTTTGAGGTCGTAGCGACTAAAGTATAGGTCTGAGGGTTATCCAGACATCATTGAAAGAAGACAGTATGACTACGATTTAGTGAGTAATTACGTTTGATAGAGTAAAAATTGTGGCTGTAGTGACAAGTTAAAGACAGAATTTTCTGTCTTAAAAAAGCGCACCTTCTCACTGTATCTGTGACATCACGCACTCTAGCGAGCCACACACATTATGGAAAAGCTGAAAATTTACAAAAACCCACACGATTTTAAACGCTCACAAGTCGAAACTATAAAAGATACGAAGACGTTGATTTACACACTGATAAAGTTGAAAGATGATAGACGCTTCTGAAGTTAAAATGACGTTTCTACTCAAAGTATGACGATGATCGACGCTGATGAAAAGAGGAAAGTTGACACAAAGTTGAACGATGATTCCCATAGACGACCATTATAAAAACGACAGGAAAAGTTGAATAACGTTAAAAGTTGAAAAGCTGAAAACGTGAAAAGTAATAGCCTGCAATCGTCTAACGATGACGCACGTTTAGAACGTTGAACGATGATTCTACGATAAGCTTTGAGAAGTAGATAGCTGGCCGAAAAACGGGGCGAAATAATAATAATAAGAGCGAAGATTTCAATAGTGTGAGAGCTGTTCAGCTCTCCCACTAATAGAGCGAAGATCTCATAGTGGTGAGAGCTGTTCAGCTCTCCCACTAATAAAGAGCGAAGATCTTAATAGTGTGAGAGCTGTCAGCTCTCCACTAATAAGAAAATAGAAAAAGTATTTCTCGAGAAATTACGTGGGAGAGCTGATCTGCTGCCGCAACGATGACAAACGCTGATTAAGCCGCTGACGTCAAAAAGTTGACTGCGTCCAAAAGTTGACTACGACAAAAGATGAAAACGATGAAAACGAGAAAACGTTTGACAAGAATTAAACGATGACAAAAGATGGCGATTTAAAAAAAATTCCTATTTGACCAAGCTGAAAAGATGTCAAAGATTAAAAAGTTGACCAAGTTGCATTGTTGACAATCATAAATAAGCTGACTAGCTTTTTGATTTGAAGAAAGTATTTGTAAATAATTACCTAACTATGTAATAGTTAATAACTATTAAAAATTTACCAGTCAGAAACAAAATCTTGCCATTTAAGATAATAAATTACATTGGTGCTTTTATTTTGAAAGGATTTAGAGGTTGTGTGTGAGTGATTACTAAATTATAAATAGTCATTAGATAGTCATAATTTATCATTGAATACAACAATAGCCCTATTAAAGCAAAGATTTAGATTCAGCCCTTTCAGAATAAAAGCACCCTAATAAGTTTGAGTGGCTATTTACTGAACTCTAAAGTAGTCTCATTAACGATTGCTTAGTATTCAGAACCACAAACTTTCTAATCAATCTTGCCATTAAAGGTAAAAAATTGTATTGGTGCTTTTATTTTGAAAGGATTAGAGGAAACGTGTGGGGGTAATAGCGTAACTGTCAACTAGTCTTTAAATAATCATAATTACCCATTCAAAGGCAAAAACATGCAGTTAAGCTAATAATTGGCATTGGTGCTTTTATTTTGAAAGGATGTGAGGAAGCATGTGTGGGTATTACTAAACTGTTAATCTATCTTTAAATAGTCTATTACCCATCTAAAAGTATAAATATGCTATTAAAGCTAATTATTTGGCTTGGTGCTTTTATTTTGAAAGGATTAAGAGAAGTGTGTGCTTAATTACTACACAATCAATATTGTAGTTGAGTAATCATAATAAGCATGGACTGCTGTCTACACTGAGCATCAGCAGTTTGACCGTCAGTGAAATCTGCAGCTGCGCCGTCGCCATGGAGACGAAAGGGGGAAAATCAGCTCACTCGCTCTGTAAAAGCAGAGTTTCACCCTGTATAAACAGGCTTGTTCAGCTAAACCATGATAGTTATCACAAAAATTATTTCATTTACGAGTCCCAAGGCTTCAATGAGCAAATGGTGTGAATTTTATGTTTGAGGATAAAAGCTTGTAGCCACAGTGGCAATTTCAAAATATGTCTCCTCTGTTTTTCTCCCCCAGACGTCTGCCCGAAAATTATCATTAGAGTCTATGGGAGAATTTCGGATCTCTCTGCGCTTTGAGGTCGATAGCGACTAAAGTATAGGTCTGAGTGTATATCCAGACACATCATTAGAAAGAAGACGTATGACTACGATTTAGTGAAGTAATTATGTTGATAGAGTAAAAATTGTGGCTGTAGTGACGAGTTAGAGACAGAGTTCTGTCTTAAAAAAGCGCACCTTCTCACTGTAGCTGTGACATCACGCACTCTAACTGACCCAATACACACTAATGGAAAAGCTGAAATTTAACAAAACACCACACGATGTTCAAACGCTCACAGTCGAAAAGTAAGAAGATACGACAATGCTGATTTACAAGGAGAAAGTGAACGATGATGGACCGCTTTTGAAGTTGAAATGACTTTTCTACGCCAAAGTATGACGATGACAGAAGCTGATGAAAAGAGCAAGTTGACAAAAAGTTGAACATGATTCCCATAGACGACCCATTATAAAAAAACGACGAAAAACGTTGATAACGTTAAAAGTTGAAAAGCTGAAAACGTGAAAGTAATAGCCCCCCTCTCCTAAAGACGACACACACGTTTAGAAAGTTGAACGGCGATTCTACGACGAAGCGTTGAGACGATGAAAGCGACCGAAAAACGGGGCGAAATAATAACTAGAAAAGTAATTTCTCGAGAAATTCGTGGGAGAGCTGATCTGCTGCCGCACGATGACAAACGCTGATTAAGCTGCTGACGTCAAAAAGTTGACTACGGCAAAACGATGAAACGAGAAAACGTTGACAAAGATTAAACGATGACAAAGATGGCGATTAAAAAGTGATGATTAAAAAGATGACCAAGGTCATACTATGACATATTAAGAGATGACAATGATTCAAAGTTGACCACTTTTACAGTGGCAGCGGTTCAAAGTGACTAGGGTTTTTACTGCAGTACTGCTGCGTCGCCACGGTGCAGCGAGTGCGTCGCTGACTAAAGATTTTTAATCCTGCAGCCGGCTGGAAAAAATCAGGACGCTAGTCTCGTTTTAACCACCAGTGGCGCAGCGTTGATTAGAACCTCCAAAGCACTACAGCGTAACTGAGGTCCGACTGTTCATTTCTACCTGTAACACACATATATTACACCAGACCTATTTTACTATTAAGTATCTGTTGTGTGCTCAAACATGGGGAGTATGAAGGGCAACAACTTGTTGATGGCTTAGTTATTTTCTGTTCACTGCGATTATAATTGTTCTGTGTGGTTTAAAACACATTCTTGTTTTCATTCTCCTCACTTTTTCGTGTCTTTAAATAGAAGGCGTCTCTTAAAATATGTACACATTACCGCTCTAACATCCGATACAACACATTGACTTCACATAATACCATGATTATCGTCGCGGTTTAATTAATTAATTTGAATGCGCAAGTAAAGACGTAGAGCGCAGTCCATCTGCGACTACAGCCGCTTATTTAGGTTTTAAACTTCCACAACTTGTTAATGAATGTTTTCCAATGTCGTAGATTTCACGTAATAACCGTAATATCATAGGAATTTGTTTTACAAGCAGTTTTCGGTCGTAATTTTGACAGGACGCCAGAAATCAGCAGATCTACAAGCGACGCATTACAGCAAGATGTTTGTTCCTACGCGTTTACTCTGTGTCTGCAGAACTGCAGTTTGACTTGTTTTGACTGTGCGTGTCATTGTAACTGAGGCTGAGAGCACCTATTCGACCCGTGTACGTTTCACAACATTTTCATTTCCCATCCGTCCATCCCGCCACTTTCACGGCGTTTTCGTTTCTTTCGATGAGCGGCAAACGGATTTAATCAAAGCACCGCCTTACAACCAATAAACAGGCAAAAATATTTGTTTTTTACAAAGACACGGAATTGGAGTTAATATTTTTTATTGTTTAGAGACAAACGGAAAACAAAAGTCGTTTCTATCGTTACCTCTGCATATATTTGGTGGAGACATCAATCTCTTACCAAACACGTGACGTTTTTCGGAGTCATGTGTCCAGACAGAGAGTGACCAATACACAATGTATGGATGTGCAAATGCAGGCTACGAGGAAACGGGGGAGTGGCGCACTAGATGTAGCGAGACTTTTTTTTGACTGTGCGTGTCATTGTAACTGAATGAGTGGCTGATGTGACTTATTCGTCCCGTGTATGTTTCAAAACTTTGATTTCCCATCCGTCTATCTATCCCGATAAAAGCACCGCATTACAAACCATAAACCGAACAAAATATTTTTAACAAAAACACACGGACTTGAATTTTAAGCTGTTTTTTTTCGTTTAGAGAAAACGAAAAACAAAAAAACTCTGCTTTAATTTTTAATGGAAGCTCATCCGTGGACGGGTCGCGGGGCAGCAGTCGTAGCAGAGAGCTCCCGACTGACCTTGACTGAAACACGAGATCGAATGATATGTGATGTGTTTCGTACTCAGATGACTTGAATCTGAGTTCGACCAAGCTTTTGCTTGTCTCATGTTTGCTCACAGTCGCAAAGGAAATCTACACACCCCTCCCCCCTCCCCTGTAGAGCCGCATAGACATGCTAATGTTGTTGCTACCACTCGATCGGCAGGTGAGAAATACTTCAGCTCCGGGACAAAGCTCCGTGGGAGACTGGGCAGCATCAGGCGGCGTGATCGCTGCAGGTCTAAGACTCATTAATGCAGCAAGTAGTTTGTTCTACATACGTTTACTCTGCAAAATAAACGTATGTATTTATCGTAGCTTTCTGATCTAAGTTTTTTGTAGCACTTCGACATTCGTCTAAATAGCAGTGCTTTTTAAAATGAAAATACTAATATTTTATTTATTACCTTTATTGTAACACAGTATTAATTGCACATTTGGACTGGCGAAGATTTGCGCTTCTTTCATAATAATCATGGATAATCAAGGAAGAAACTGCAGTTCATAGATGTTATTCAGGGACGGTTTTATAAAGGTTCAGTGTGTTTTTCAACTGAACTGTCAGCCAAGGTACGTGCATTATCAATGAATGCGCCTGTCAGCGGGGAAGACATCAACTCTATTCGTCGCTCTTCAGTCGCTGCTGCCGTCTCCTCCCCAGTTCACAACCTTTACAGGGTTTTCTAATATACCAGTTCCTACTACAGTGTTCCTACGAAGTTAACCAGCTGTTTATTTCGTTATTACTCCTTTCCACCTGTACCACATAAAGTCATTGCAGAGCTACAGCCGTGTTCCTACGAAGTTAACCAGCTGTTTATTTCGTGATTCCCTCTTTCATGTCCGTCTGGTGAATGAAAGTGGGCGTGGCCATCCATACGTTTCCAGATTGACCGGTGATGCCGCACGGGTTGCTCTCAGTTAAAACAGCTGTTTGAAGCAAGGAAAAGCGAGTTAGCTGTCTCTTGTCGATGCCTTGACAATGTTTTATCATCGGCTAGATCTCGGAGCCCCGACTTTTATGTCTTCTTTGGATAAAAACAAATGTTGAATATTCTCAAATAATATAATATTGCCGCCCTCCGCGGCTCCCAGTGTTTGTTTTTTTTTCATTTAAAAACGTGGGTGTCAGCGTGTACTTTTAAGTATCTTTGTGTGCTCAATTGTGGGGAGTATGAAGCGCACATCAAATAAATATCATTTAATCATTCATTATCATTATCATAGTCATTATCCACGATGCATTCTGCGGTGCCATTCCTACGTATAGTATACCTCTGTCAGTCCAGTGGTTAGATGAATGACTGTTTGTTTCCGTCTTCATTGCTTTTACTATGCATTTTTTCTTCTATATTTTGTTTTCATCTCCTCCGCTTTTTCGTGTCTTTAATAGCAGGCGTCTCATACATACCACATAATTCCGTGGTTATGCGTCGCGGTTTAATTAATATAATTTAAATGCGCATGGCCAAGTAAAGACGTACAGTAGAGCGCAGTCCATCTGCAACTACAGCTTATTTATTTTTAAACTTCCCACAACTTGTTAATAACATTTTCCAGTTGTCGATCGTAACTCTGACAGGACGCCAGAACTCAGAAGATCTACAGCGACGCATTAAAAAACGTGTTTGTTCGTATTTGTTTACTCTGTGTCTGCAGTTTGACATGTTTTTGACTGCGCCTGTCATTGTAACTGAATGAGTGGCTGGGACTCTCGTTACATCAGCTTTTAATTTGGTAGAGACATCAAACTCTTAAACTTACACATACCTTAAGATGTCTTTCTGCCAGTAACACATAATTTTCACCAAACCTATTTTATTACAAAGTATCTGTTCTGTGCTGTGCTAAAATGTGAGGAGTATTAAGCGCAACAACTCGCTATGAAATAAATATCGTCAAATTGAGACATAGTTGATAACTTATATATAATTTTATTTTCTGTTCACTGCAAAGTTATAATCGTTCTGTTAATAGATCTGTAAATATCCGTAATAATCATAGGAATTTGTTTAACAGCAACTGTCGATTGTAACTCTGACAGGACGCCAGAACTCAGCAGATCTACATCGACAGCAATTTGGTAGAGACATCACACTTACACAGACGTTATGGCCTATGGTTTGCATAATCGACCCATCATTGTCTCTGAATCGAACACTAGAGGCCGAATTATATGTGACTTGTTTTCGAAGTCATGTGTCCAGACAGAGCTAGAGCGATACACAGCAATGCAAATGCACTCAACGAGAGAAGAGGTAGTGAATGTAGTGAGAATTTGTTTTGGCTGTGCGCGTCATTGTAATTGAATAGTGGCGTGGATGACTTAATGGTCCTCTAGTTTGCATAAGCGACAAAATCATTGACTCTGAATAGCACGCGAGAGACCGAACAATAGGTGACGTTAGTCAGAGTCATGTGTCCAGCCGAGCTTGACCAAACACGTATGCATGTGCAAATGCAGGCAAGTCACAGTTTAATTTCCCATCTGTCTCATCTTTCCACCGCCTTTCTCTCGTTTGTTTGCGATACAAGCAGCAAACGGATTTTAATTAAAGCTTTTAATTGTGTGAAAAGACTTGAGCTGCTCTGTGTCATGTCTTGTGAGAAATTACAAATACTGTACAGAAAAACAGAAGAGCTTGTGTGTGTGTGTGGCGGGGGGGGGGGGGGGGGCTGGACAGAATCAAATCTGCTGAAGTACTGATTTAGTTCTTCGCCCAGGCTTGGTCACCCGTGACCTGGCGAACATTTCCAGCCCCACTGTGGCCAGAGATCTGTTTCAGTCCTCTCTATCACATCACAGACGTTGTTCTGCGGAGTACAGAGTACAAAGTACAGCCTAATTGTGCGTAACCTGCTACTCTGTTTATTGCTTTGATTACTTCTGTTTATGCAATTTGTAAGTTAGTGTTTTATTATCATGCAGTCAAGCACATTCATCAACAGCAAGACAACACAGACCCACTGTTAAAGACTAGTCATGGTTGTTCATCTGTTGCCTTGAGCTACCACAATTGATATGTGGTGATGAAGCAATATTTGTACGAGCCACTGAGTGGTATTCTGGTTGTTCATTTTTGCATTTATACGGACAGATTGCTGTTTAACTTTGTTCTGAGGTGGTAATGAAGCACACTGCTTGTTTGTAACGAAAAACTGTGCTGTAGTAAATAAAGGGAAGCATGCATGAGATTGAATGATATGTGATGTGTTTCGTACTCAGATGTTGAGTTTGACCAGCTATTTTTTGTTTTTCAAATACAGGATATATCTTGTACTTGACTTTTAACACAAAAAGAGTAACTGAAACAAAAACTTTATCTTAAAATTTTTATTTACAGTTTTATAACAAGAATGTTTGTGTAGCAACACAATACTGTACATCACAGTTTCTACTGTTCTTCTTTCTACAGTTACAGTCTAAAAGCAGCCCCCAGCAGTCCTGGGATCTGATTTCCGCGGGTTCCGCAGCCTTTCATTTATCCGGTCTCTTATATCTTTCCAGTCCTTTCCGTAATGGAGGAGTACCTGTGCATGACATGTTCTTTAATTTTCAGCAGGACTTTTTTGGGGAGACCTTGTTTTCCATCTGGCCCTTACAGTTTACTTTTTGAACCCAGGAAGAGTACGTAGTGAAGTCCACTATTTGCATAAAAATTCTGGCCGCATAGTCATCCGGACGTGGACGGCCGTCTTTGTGTTTGGCCTCATTGAAATCTTTCCTCTACATCAGGTTCAACTGCTTGTAGGACTATGTCCGGCAGAATAGTTGGACTGGGTGGGCCGCTCGTGCTGGCGTGGAAGTACGCACGCTCTGGGCCGGGGTAGCGATGGGCCACAACGAGAGCCAGATGCCATCGGTGACAACGAGAGCTGAGGCAGGAAAGTCATCTTGAGGATGGCTGTCATTCCAAAGTTGCCTCCTGCTCTGGCGATGGTCACAGTGCACCTTTGCTCGAGCATCATCCGCATCGTGGCCTGTCGCTCTGCCTCCAATCTCTGGCTCATCAGCCCTTCCATGGTCTGAATCATCGCCTGTCGCTCTGCCTCCAATCTCTGGCTCATACCCTTCAATGGTCTGAATCATCGTCTGTCGCTCTGCCTCCAATCTCTGGCTGATCAGCCCTTCAATTGTCTGCATCGTCGCCTGACGCTCTGCCTGCGAACTGTTATGGCAGCAGCCCTTCTACAGGCGCTATGTCAATGGAGGCTGTAGGCCTCTCTACGACAAGATGGCAGCCTATCAATTAAAGAACACATATTAGCACATAATTGTAGAACGTCACGCTAGATGATTAACTTCGGTGACATATTGTGAAACAGAAATAATACATAACACTTACAGATTTTTTTTTCACAAGCCGGACTTTTGAGGTGACTTTGGCTGCAGATGCAGTCCGCTGGGAATGCGAAAGACAAAAAAACATTAATTACGGAATAAATAAAAAATACAGCTGCATTTTGTTCATACACTTTCAGTCTGTGTGGCTGATATGTACCTTTCTTTTGGTCCACGCGGTTTTCCCATAGAACGTTCGTGAATCCATCTTTCCAGACATTTTTCACGGATCTGTAGACTGTTGAGGTCCAAGAATGATTTCGCTGAGGAAATGAGCTATATTTATATCTCAGGTGTGTGGGTGGTGCGAGGCGTCGCTCACCTTGGCCAGGTGGTCAGCTGATCTAACCACGCCCCTACGCCGCTGTTTACTCCCGCAATTTACTGCACTGTGCCGTATAAATCCCAGAACATTTTGAGTTGTTCGTTGTTACTTTGTTGTTACAAATAAGACAATGACCAGATTTCAAAAGCTCATTCTGAAGATATCCGCGTTCTGCGTGCGGCAGGCAAGACTCTCCGTGGATCAGGGCTCATCTTGCATCCGCTGGAGTCAACGTGTCTGAGCGGACCATAGCCGGCACTTTAAATCCGTGAGCCAAGGTGTGCGCATCCGAGAAAATTGTTGAGGTAGTCAAATGTCTTTTTTGTTTATATCCAACGACGCTAAAGCGTGTTTACCACTTGAAAACTTCTTTCGATTATATGAGTGCTTTTTGTCTTTCTAGTCATGTTATGGCTGCCATAGACGATCTCACTAAAAGAATACCGAATTGTGGCCAGAGATGTGCAAAGGATTCTGCACGCAGATTATGGAGTGAACGTCAGCGAGACCTCAATACGCACGCACGCAGAAAGCTGGGATGGAAGTTCAACAAACAGTTTTTTCTCCCATGATACGTGAACAAACAAAGAAGCACGACTGAGACAGGCTCAACAGTGGATTGAAAACCGCGAACTGTTTCACAACGTGCTGTTCACTGACGAACAACTGTAGCACTGGAGCACTTCGCAAATGAGCTTCACAAGAAAGGACACTTTGTTTCCAAACCGCGACCTAAACATCCACTCAAACTCCACGTTGGGGTATGATTTCAGGTGGGGTCCAGGACCGATCATTATTTTTGAGGGGATTATGGACAGACAGTTCTTTGAGGAGTCCATAATCAAAAGCACAGTGGGCCGTATATAAGGGAGACTTTTGGACCACGGCACCGTTTTTTTCAGGACAATGACCCCAACACGTAGCTGCAAGAGCCTGTCTGGAGGCAGAAGGGATCAACTGGGTGCGCACTCCAGCTGAATCACCTGATCTGAACCCCATAGAACTTGTTTGGCATCTCATGAAAGATTTCATTCGCCGGAAGGCCAAACCCAAGACCAAGGATGAACTCATTTCCAGCCCTGAGGTTTTATTGGAGGCATAGACTGACATCAAGGATATGCAATACTCTGATTACAGGTTTAGCGAAAGTCCTTCCATTAATTGTACAAAGACAGGGAGGGCATAGCGGAAGGTGATCGTGTACATTTCGCAAACTACACTTTATACTGTGCAGTAGGTGTCTTACTCAGATGTCAATGGCTTTCAAGGATAAAATACACTATATGTTGTAATGTGTGTATCGAGCCTAATAAAACACCGCCTGGTTTCTAAACAATGGTCTTTTTGTCATACCTGCAACAGACAAATAAAACATTTTTACTTCACTGCTTTTAAATACTGTTGCTATGGGCGTTTACATAAAATGTAAAGAGGATATTTTTAATTAAAAAAAGGAATTGTACAGAATCTCTCTAGGTAGGCAAGAAATTAGCAGATCAACGACAAATTAATGAACCACCAAGTCATTTGACCACTTTAATATCTGTATGAGACCAGTTAAAAATGTCCTCGAATCGGAAAACGGAATCCGCAGAAGACTTGTAGCGGATGCATTAACTGCTTGTTTAACAACAAAAGGAAACCTCTATTTATCTTAAACGGATTATTCAGTATTACTAGCACAATTTACGCTGTCGATTATTTGCTCTTCTTCCATAATAATCATGGATAATCAAGGAAGAAACTGCAGTTCACAGATGTTATTCAGGGACGGCTTGTAAAGATTCAGTGTGTTTTTCAACTGAACTGTCAGCCAAACACGTGCATTATCAAATGAATGCGCCTGTCAGTGGGGAAGACATCAACTCTATTCAGTCGCTCTTCAATCGCTGCTGCCGTCTCCTCCCCAGTTCACACACCTTAACACTAGGACTACTGCGTTTCCTAAATATACCAGTTCCTACTACAAGGTGTTCCTACGAAGTTAACCAGCTGTTTATTTCGTTATATTGAAGCAGGAAAAGCGAGTTAGCTGTCCTTGTCGATGCTACGATCTTCTGTCTAAAATATAAAATTTTGGATCTCTGACCCTGACTTTTATGTTTTCTTTGGATTAAAAACGAATGTTGAATGTTCTCAAATAATATAATATTGCCGCCCTCCGCGGCTCCAGTGTTTGTTTTTTTCATTGAAAACGTGGCTGTTACCGGTGGCAGACCTCTGGTCTAGATCATCCTTATTCCACTTTTTCAATTGTAGTAGTGTGACCTTAGTTAGTATTCCTTTTTATTTTTTTATTTTGTTTGGGGAACGTGACATTTCAGCTACTGTGGATTTTATTTGTCATCACACATTAGTTCCTACCTGTCCTTGTTGACGGGGGACAGGAAAAAGGTGACGCGCGTTGGGTGAGAGCGGCGTAAAGAAAAGTGTACATGTGCCGTACTGTCTTGCCGTGTGGTGCATTAAAGAAGCATTCCACGTAAAGAAAATACCCGTACCAACAGCGAGAATCAGGGTTACAGTAGCTTGTCTGCCACAAATCGAACGCTGCACGCGGGAGGGCGCACCGTTCCGCTTCTTATTTTCGGTTTTAAACTGCCATAATTTGCCAAATTTACTTACGTTTCTAACTTCATACTATAACGCGACCACGCGGTTCATGTCTTGGCGATTCATGCACTAAGTAATACAACGTTGTCATCTCGTGATCACATGATGATGATGAGACGCTGTTTTTCCAATATAAAATTAAATAAAAAACTGCTTCCACTCAGACTCGAACCCCGGACAAAAACTTTCATTGCCATACATGTTAACCACTAGGCCACCAAAGACCTGATCATCGATTGTTCTACAGAGATTATATGACGTAAGCAACTACGGTGTTTTAGGACCAAAAGTGGGAGTCAATCGCCACCTACAGGCCAAACGGACGTAACACACTCTTCCCGCAGTAAAACCCGGCACTGGCGCGGCAGTTTTGAATCCCAAACACGGTGGGGTAGACACTTTTACCGGCTGCCTCTGTAAGGAGTCAAAGATTAAAAGGTTGACCAATGTGCATTGTTGACAATCATAATAAGCTGACTATCTTTTTGATTTGAAGAAAGTATTTGTAAATAATTACCTAACTGTGTAATATTTTATAACTAGTAGAAATTTACCAGTCAGAAACAAAAATCTGCCTTTAGGTAATAAATTACATTGGTGCTTTTATTTTGAAAGGATTTAGAGGTTGTGTGTGGGCGATTACTAAACTATAAAATAGTCATTAATAGTCAAATTTATCATTCATAGCAGAGATAGCCCTATTAAAGCAAAAGATTTAGATTTAGCCCTTTCAGAATAAAAGCACCCTAATAAGTTTGAGTGGCTATTTACTGAACTCTAAAGTAGTCCCATTAACGATTGGTAAGTATTCAGAACCACAAATTTTTTTAATCATCTTGCCATTAAAGGTAATAAATTGTAATTGGTGCTTTATTTTGAAGGATTTAGAGGAAATGTGTGGGGTGTAATAGCGTAACTGTCAATTAGTCTTTAATTACCCATTCAAAGGCAAAACGTGCAGTTAAAGCTAATAATTGGCATTGGTGCTTTTATTTTGAAGGATGTAGAGGAAGCACGTTCAGCTCTCCCACTAATAAGAAAACCTTTAATAGTCCCGCAGTGGGAAATTACCTCTCACAACAGCATACAGATGATATAGGTAAGAACATTTGGTGTTGGCACAGTACAAAGCAGTCCAGTACGTTAGAGTGAGTAGAGGTCATTGCAGGGTTATTGCACAGTAATGGGTATAGATTTGTACCGGTAACAATACATGATTGTTCACAGATTTACACAATATTGTGCAGAGCAGGTTGCTATTAAACCACTATGCGTGGGTGAGTGACTGTGGTGGGATGTGGTCAACAGTTCTGATTGTACAGTCTGACCAGCTAGGGTAGGAAGGATCTACGATCTCTCTCCTTCACACAGCGAGGGTGGATCAGTCTGCTACTGAGCTGCTCTCCAGAGCAGACAGTGAGTCCTCCAGTGGTGAGAGACCTGGTCCATGATGGATGTCAGTTTAGCCAGGACCCTTCTCTCACCACCTCCTGCACCGTGTCCAGAGTGCAGCCCAGGACAGAGCTGTGTTGTGTCTGAAGTCTGACGTGTAGAGGGTGAAAAGGAAGGGGCCAGTACAGTCCCCGGTGGGTCCCCCACACTGCAGGTCAGAGTGTCAGACACCCAGTCCCTGGCTCTCACAACTGGGCCTGTTTGTGAGAAAGTCCATAATCCACTCCGTCAGATGAAGTCCACCAGCCTCCCTCCAGTTAGTGTTTCAGAAGCATTGGCTGGTGTTGAGGCACTGGAGAAGTCAAAAACATGATCCTCACATGCTGCGCGGGCTTCTCTGGTGGGAAGGGCTCGATGTAGGAGGAAGATGACAGCGTCGTCTACTCCTATGCCGTGTCGGTAGGCGATTGCAGCGGTCCAGGTAGGTTCCCACTGCAGAGCGGAGGTGACCCAGGACCAGTCTCTCCAGTTCTTCATCAGGTGTGATCAGAGCCACGCTCTGAAGCTGCTGGGGTCTTTGGCGTGCGTTGTCTTGGGCACTGGTACCACGCAGGAGGTCTTCCAGAGCTGTGGTACCACCCTCAGCTTGAGGCTCAGTTGAAGACATGCTCCATAACTCCACACAGTTCGCCTGCACAGGACTTAAGGAGTCTGGAGCTGATGCCGTCTGGTCCAGCCTGCTTTCCTCCTTGATCTTCCTGAGCTCACTTCTCACCGGGGTGCTGGAGAAGGATAGGGGTGGAGGAGTAGTCTTATGTGGTGTTGAGCGGTGGTTGAGGAAGTGACTCAGTGTGGTGTGAAGTGAGGGGGTGTGGTTGGGAGAGTCACCAGTCGTCAGGGCTGAGGTAGAGGGCTTTGTGTAAAGGTGTGAAGTGCGTGTGGGGCTGGTAATCCAGTGGTATGAGGTACAAGAGTTCAGAGGCAGCTGCTGGGAGGTGTGAGTGGTGCTTGGTCAAACCTATTAAAGTGTGAGTTCAGCTCGTTGACCCAGCTCAGGTCCCCCCTCCGCCTGTGGGTGTGGAGCTTTGAAGCCTGATATGGTTTTCGGCTCCTCCACACCTCACTCACATTGTTCTGCTGCAGCTGCTCCTCCATCTTCCTCCTGTACTGGACTTCCCCTCACGGATTTTCCTCCTCAGCTCCTTCTGCACCCTCCTCAGCTCCTCCCTGTCCCCTGATTTTAAATGCTCTCTTCTTCTCTTTAGCAGAGCTTTAATATCAGGGGTGACCCATGGCTTGCTGTTGGTGAAACACCGAACCCCCCTGGTGGAACAGTGTTTTCACAGCAGAAGTTTATGTAGTCCGTTACACAGTCTGTTATTGCGTTAATGTCCTCCCCATGTGGGTCGCAGAGCTCCGTCCACACAGTGGTGTTAAACAGTCCCTGAGAGCCTCCTCGCTCTCAGCTGTCCCCTCTTCACTGTGCGGGGCACCACCGGCTGCCTGTGTACAACAGGTTTATACACAGGCAGAGATGCAGGATGTTGTGGTCAGCTCTGCCCAGCGGTGGGAGGGAGGATGCAGCGTAGGCCTCTGTGGTGTTGGCGTAGAATAAGTCCAGTGTTTTATTGTCTCTGGTGGGGCAGGTCACATACTGGGTGTATGTAGGCAGAGCAGCTGAAGGAGGTGCATGGTTAAAGTCCCCAGAGATCAGGAGAGGGCCTGTGGGTGCTGTGTTTGCAGCCTGCTGGTGACTGAGAGCAGGGTCTCAGAAGCTGTGTCAGCGTTAGCGGAGGGTGGGACGTACACAGCAATTATATAACGTGTGTGAACTCCGTGGCAGTGTAGATGGCCTCATGCCCACCGCTAACAGCTCAAGGGCAAAGAGCCCCAAGCCTTTAGATATACTGCAAATGGTTGAAGAACAGCTTTCGTTTGAATTTAGGTATGTTTCCCAGGCGTTTGAGCTGAAAATGCCCGAAATTGCCATATAATGCATACTCCAACTCAGAAGGTGGCGGTAATGCACTACCCAGTTTGCCAAGTGACAAATACCCAAAGAAAAAAGACGAAGAAGAGTCTCGAGATCTGATGGGTTATCGTAACTGTCTCGTCCGGTACAGCACACAGAGCCTGTTTTTGTTGGTTCTGAACGCCTCAGGCAGTCCTCAATGGTCCTAGCAACACAAGCCTGCTGAGATATGATTAGATAAAGACTTTACAATAATATACAACACTGGAAGCGGCGAAATCAAGCGGAAAAATGAGACGAAGAAAAACACACCATGGGGATTATTTATTTACCAAAACACAACTTCACAGTATGTGTGGGCTAGCACAAAAGTTAGCTGCCCCTGGCTAAATAACTAGTCATAATACACCTGTTGAAAGCAGAACTATTGTTATCTTTAGCTAAAGATCAGGATTGGGGCTTTTATTTTGAAAGGATGTAGAGGGGCTGTACGTGCTTAATAGCTAAACTGTAAAACAGTCACACTAACCAGTCATGATTACCCATTCAAAAGCACAAATAGTGCTATTAAAGCTAAAAATCTGGATTGGTGCTTTTATTTGAAAGGATTTAGAGGTCGTGTGTGAGTAATTACTAAACTATAAAATAGTCATTAGACAGTCATAATATGTCATTCAATAGCAAAAATTGCCCTATTAAAGGAAAAAAATTTAGGTTAAGCCCTTTCAGAATAAAATCACCCTAATAAGTGTGAGTGGTTATTTGCTGAACTCTAAAGTGTCTCATTAACGATTGGTAAGTAATCAGAACCAGAAATGTTCTAATCAATCTTGCCATTAAAGGTAATAAATTGTAATTGGTGCTTTTATTTTGAAAGGATTTAGAGGAAACGTGTGGGGGTAATAGCATAACTGTCAATTAGTCTTTAAATAATCATAATTAACCATTCAAAGGCAAAAATGGTGCAGTTAAAGCTAATAATTGGCATTGGTGCTTTTATTTTGAAAGGATGTAGAGGAAGCATGTGTGGGTAATTACTAAACTGTTAATCTATCTTTAAATAGTCATAATTACCCATCTAAAAGCAGAAATATTGCTATTAAAGCTAAATATTTGGCTTGGTGCTTTTATTTTGAAAGGATTTAGAGGAAGTGTGTGCTTAATTACTACACAATCCAATAGTGTTGATGAGTAACCAGTAATAAGCATGGAACTGCTGTCTACACTGAGAATCAGGAGTTTGACCTGTCAGTGAAATCTGCAGCTGCGCCGTCGCCATGGAGACGAAAGGCGGGAAAATCAGGCTCACTCTGCTCTGTAAAAGCAGAGTTTCACCCTGTATAAACAGGCTTGTTCCAGCTAAACCATAATAGATATCACAAAAATTATTTCATTTAACGAGTCCCAAGTCTTCAATGAGCAAATGGTGTGAATTTTATGTTTGAGGACAAATGTTTGTAGCCGCAGTCGCAATTTCAAAATACTTCTCCTCTTGTTTTTCTCCCCAGACGTCTGCCGAAAATTATCATTAGAGTCTATGGGAGAATTTCGGGATCTCTCTGCGCTTTGAGGTTGATAGCGACTAAAGTATAGGTCTGAGAGTAAAGCCAGGCACATCATTAGAAAGAAGACAAGTATGACTACGATTTACTGAAATAATTACATTGATAGAGTGAAAATTGTGGCTGTAGTGACGAGTTAAAGACAGAAGTTCTATCTTTAAAAAAACGTCCCCTTGCACTCTGGCTGTGACATCACGCACTCTAAATAACCCAATACACACTAATGGAAAAGATGAAAATTGACCAAAAACCACCCAATATTTAAACTGCTATAAATCAGAAACTATTAAAGATATTTTAACGATTTCTGGAAGATTAATAGTTGAATAGTTGAAGATTATTTTGTAGTTTAAATGGTGTCTGTAGCCTAAAGTATGCGGAAGTAGTTAAAGCTGAAAGTAGACAAAGCTGAAGAGAATTTGAAAAGTTGTTCCCATTCATTTCAATGGGAAAAAAAAGTTAAAAAAAGCTTAATAACTTGAAAAATATGAAACATATGAATGAGAAAAGTAATAGCACACTTCTCCTTAAAAAGCTGAACATTTTGATATTGGAATCGTTTCTGTAGCTAAAAGTATGCGGGACTAGTTAGATGCAGAAAAACGGGGGGAAGAAAAATAATAATAATAATAATAACTAGAAAAAGCATTTCCATAAGAAAATGCACAGTGAATGCTTCCAAGCTGAAAATATTCCTGAAGAGTTGCTGAAAGTAACTGAAACATATAAAACAGATGAAATAGCTCAATCATGTAAAGCATAGTTGAATGTATCTAAGGAGAAATAGGAATTGATTAAACAGTGCTGATTATTTGCAGAAGAAGCTGAAGTAGTTGAATTTCATATGGAGGAAACACGAAAAAGATTTGCTGAAATTAACAAACTGCTGAAAATCAATTAATAATTAGTTGAATTATAGCCAAATGTATCAAAATGGCTAAATATTGTAATTAAATAGTTTTGATTTCAAGAGCTTAATGAGTAGCTTAACGTTTTGGAAATATTTAATACGGCTTAAATTTGCTTCAGAACAAGTATTTGGATTTAAATTGATAAAAGTTAAAGCTTTGAAGGAAGTGTGTGCAGATAATTGCTGAACAGTAGAATAGTTTCATTAACTGGTTATAATTAACTAGTCAAATTCACAAATGTGATATTTAGGCTAAATAATTAAATTGGTACTTTTATTTTGAAAGTAATTTGAGGAAGTGTGTGTCCTAAATTGGTAAACTGGGAAAAGCGCTCATTAAGTTGTCCTAAATAACAAAAAAGCAGTCAAAAGCATAAATTAAAAAGGTTTAGAGCTTAGTTAGTTGCACTAAAAGTTTAATATTCTTATTTTGAAATGACTTACAGGAAGCTTGTGTGAGTAATTGTTAAATTGTTTCATTAACTAGTAATAATAAACCAGTAATAACTGGTATAGACTTATTGCTGATTTACAATTGACCATTCAAAAGCAGAATTTATTCTATCAAAGCAAAAAAATTGGTTTAATGCTTTTATTTTAAAATGATTTAGAGATGTATGTGTTTATAGCTAAACTTTAAAATAGTCTCATTACTTGTTACAATTACCCATTCAAAAACAGAGTTTATGCTATTAAAACTAAAAATTTGGATTGGTACTTTTATTTTGAAAGGATATCGAGGACACCTGTGCAGGCAATTTCTAAACATTAAGATTGTCTTATCATCTAGTAACAATACACCAGCTGAACGCAGAAATATTGCCCTTTTTAGCTAAAGATCTGGAATGGGGCTTTTATTTTGAAAGGATTTGGAGAAACTGTGTGTGCAGTATTTTAGTCTAAATAAATAGTCATAATAAACCTGTTGGAAGCAGAAATATTGCTATCTTTAGTTAAAAATCAGGATTTGGGCTTTTATTTTGAAAGGATGTGGAGAAGCTGTGTGTGCTTAATAGCTAAACTGTAAAACAGTCACAATAACCAGTCACGATTACCCATTAAAAAGTATAAATAGTCCTATTAAAGCTAAAAATTTGGATTGGTGCTTTTATTTTAAAAGAATATGGAAAATGCCTGTGCAGGTATTTGCTAAACAGTATATTAGTCTAAATAACTAGTCATAATACACCTGTTGAAAGCAGAACAATTGTTATCTTTAGCTAAAGATCAGGATTGGTGCTTTTATTTTGAATGGATTTAGAGGAAATGTGTGGGGGTAATAGCATAACTGTCAATTAGTCTTTAAATAATCATAATTAACCATTCAAAGGCAAAAACAGTGCAGTTAAAGCTAATAATTGGCATTGGTGCTTTTATTTTGAAAGGATGTAGAGGAAGCACGTGTGGGTAATTACTAAACTGTTAATCTATCTTTAAATAGTCATAATTACCCATCTAAAAGTTGAAATATTGCTATTAAAGCTAATTATTTGGCTTGGTGCTTTTATTTTGAAAGGATTTAGAGGAAGTGTGTGCTTAATTACTACACAATCCAATAGTGTAGTTGAGTAATCAGTAATAAGCATGGAACTGCTGTCTACACTGAGCATCAGCAGTTTGACCTGTCAGTCAAATCTGCAGCTGCGCCGTCGCCATGGAGACGAAAGGCGGGAAAATCAGGCTCACTCTGCTCTGTAAAAGCAGAGTTTCACCCTATATAAACAGGCTTGTTTCAGCTAAACCATGATAGTTATCACAAAAATTATTTCATTTTACGAGTCCCAAGGCTTCAATAAGCAAATGGTGTGAATTTTATGTTTAAGGACAAAAGCTTGTAGCCACAGTGGCAATTTCAAAATATGTCTCCTCTGTTTTTCTCCTCAGACGTCTGCCAAAAATTATCATTAGAGTCAATGGGAGAATTTCAGGATCTCTCTGCACTTTGAGGTCGATAGCGACTAAAGTATAGGTCTGAGGGTATATCCAGACACATCATTAGAAAGAAGACAAGTATGACTACGATTTAGTGAAGTAATTACGTTGATAGAGTAAAAATTGTGGCTGTAGTGACAAGTTAAAGACAGAAGTTCTGTCTTAAAAAAGCGCACCTTCTCACTGTAGCTGTGACATCACGCACTCTAGCAGAGCCAACACACATTAATGGAAAAGCTGAAAATTTAACAAAAACCACACGATATTTAAACGCTCACAAGTCGAAAACTATAAAAGATACGAAGACGTTGATTTACACTGATAAAGTTGAAAGATGATAGACGCTTCTGAAGTTAAAATGACGTTTCTACGCCAAAGTATGACGATGATAGACGCTGATGAAAAGAGGAAAGTTGACACAAAGTTGAACGATGATTCCCATAGACGACCATTATAAAAAAAACGACGGAAAAAGTTGAATAACGTTAAAAGTTGAAAAGCTGAAAACGTGAAAAGTAATAGCCTGCATCGTCTAACGATGACGCACGTTTAGAACGTTGAACGATGATTCTACGATAAAGCGTTGAGAAGTAGATAGCGGCCGAAAAACGGGGCGAAATAATAATAATAAAGAGCGAAGATTTCAATAGTGTGAGAGCTGTTCAGCTCTCCCACTAATAAAGAGCGAAGATCTCAATAGTGTGAGAGCTGTTCAGCTCTCCCACTAATAAAGAGCGAAGATCTTAATAGTGTGAGAGCTGTTCAGCTCTCCCACTAATAAGAAAAACTAGAAAAAGTAATTTCTCGAGAAATTACGTGGGAGAGCTGATCTGCTGCCGCAACGATGACAAACGCTGATTAAGCCGCTGACGTCAAAAAGTTGACTGCGTCCAAAAGTTGACTACGACAAAAAGATGAAAACGATGAAAACGAGAAAACGTTGACAAAGAATTAAACGATGACAAAAGATGGCGATTTAAAAAATTCCTAATTTGACCAAGCTGAAAAGATGTCAAAGATTAAAAAGTTGACCAAGTTGCATTGTTGACAATCATAAATAAGCTGACTAGCTTTTTGATTTGAAGAAAGTATTTGTAAATAATTACCTAACTATGTAATAGTTAAATAACTATTAAAAATTTACCAGTCAGAAACAAAAATCTTGCCATTTAAGATAATAAATTACATTGGTGCTTTTATTTTGAAAGGATTTAGAGGTTGTGTGTGAGTGATTACTAAATTATAAAATAGTCATTAGATAGTCATAATTTATCATTGAATAGCAACAATAGCCCTATTAAAGCAAAAGATTTAGATTCAGCCCTTTCAGAATAAAAGCACCCTAATAAGTTTGAGTGGCTATTTACTGAACTCTAAAGTAGTCTCATTAACGATTGCTTAGTATTCAGAACCACAAACTTTCTAATCAATCTTGCCATTAAAGGTAAAAAATTGTAATTGGTGCTTTTATTTTGAAAGGATTTAGAGGAAACGTGTGGGGGTAATAGCGTAACTGTCAACTAGTCTTTAAATAATCATAATTACCCATTCAAAGGCAAAAACAGTGCAGTTAAAGCTAATAATTGGCATTGGTGCTTTTATTTTGAAAGGATGTAGAGGAAGCATGTGTGGGTAATTACTAAACTGTTAATCTATCTTTAAATAGTCATAATTACCCATCTAAAAGTATAAATATTGCTATTAAAGCTAATTATTTGGCTTGGTGCTTTTATTTTGAAAGGATTAAGAGGAAGTGTGTGCTTAATTACTACACAATCCAATATTGTAGTTGAGTAATCAATAATAAGCATGGAACTGCTGTCTACACTGAGCATCAGCAGTTTGACCTGTCAGTGAAATCTGCAGCTGCGCCGTCGCCATGGAGACGAAAGGCGGGAAAATCAGGCTCACTCTGCTCTGTAAAAGCAGAGTTTCACCCTGTATAAACAGGCTTGTTCCAGCTAAACCATGATAGTTATCACAAAAATTATTTCATTTTACGAGTCCCAAGGCTTCAATGAGCAAATGGTGTGAATTTTATGTTTGAGGATAAAAGCTTGTAGCCACAGTGGCAATTTCAAAATATGTCTCCTCTGTTTTTCTCCCCAGACGTCTGCCGAAAATTATCATTAGAGTCTATGGGAGAATTTCGGGATCTCTCTGCGCTTTGAGGTCGATAGCGACTAAAGTATAGGTCTGAGTGTATATCCAGACACATCATTAGAAAGAAGACAAGTATGACTACGATTTAGTGAAGTAATTATGTTGATAGAGTAAAAATTGTGGCTGTAGTGACGAGTTAGAGACAGAAGTTCTGTCTTAAAAAAGCGCACCTTCTCACTGTAGCTGTGACATCACGCACTCTAACTGACCCAATACACACTAATGGAAAAGCTGAAAATTTAACAAAAACCACACGATGTTCAAACGCTCACAAGTCGAAAAGTATAGAAGATACGACAATGCTGATTTACAAGGAGAAAGTTGAACGATGATGGACGCTTTTGAAGTTGAAATGACGTTTCTACGCCAAAGTATGACGATGACAGAAGCTGATGAAAAGAGGCAAGTTGACAAAAAGTTGAACGATGATTCCCATAGACGACCATTATAAAAAAACGACGAAAAACGTTGAATAACGTTAAAAGTTGAAAAGCTGAAAACGTGAAAAGTAATAGCCCCCATCTCCTAAAGACGACACACGTTTAGAAAGTTGAACGGCGATTCTACGACGAAGCGTTGAGACGATGAAAGCGACCGAAAAACGGGGCGAAATAATAACTAGAAAAAGTAATTTCTCGAGAAATTACGTGGGAGAGCTGATCTGCTGCCGCAACGATGACAAACGCTGATTAAGCTGCTGACGTCAAAAAGTTGACTACGGCAAAACGATGAAAACGAGAAAACGTTGACAAAGATTAAAACGATGACAAAAGATGGCGATTAAAAAGATGATGATTAAAAAGATGACCAAGGTCATACTATGACAATATTAAAGAGATGACAATGATTCAAAAGTTGACCACTTTTACAGTGGCAGCGGTTCAAAGTGACTAGGGTTTTTACTGCAGTACTGCTGCGTCGCCACGGTGCAGCGAGTGCGTCGCTGACTAAAGATTTTTAATCCTGCAGCCGGCTGGAAAAAATCAGGACGCTAGTCTCGTTTTAACCACCAGGTGGCGCAGCGTTGATTAGAAGCCTCCAAAGCACTACAGCGTAACTGAGGTCCGACTGTTCATTTCTACCTGTAACACACATATATTACACCAGACCTATTTTACTATTAAGTATCTGTTGTGTGCTCAAACATGGGGAGTATGAAGGGCAACAACTTGTTGATGGCTTAGTTATTTTCTGTTCACTGCGAAGTTATAATTGTTCTGTGTGGTTTAAAACACATTCTTGTTTTCATTCTCCTCAGCTTTTTCGTGTCTTTAAATAGAAGGCGTCTCTTAAAAATATGTACACATTACCGCTCTAACATCCGATACAACACATTGACTTCACATAATACCATGATTATGCGTCGCGGTTTAATTAATATAATTTGAATGCGCAAGTAAAGACGTAGAGCGCAGTCCATCTGCGACTACAGCCGCTTATTTAGGTTTTAAACTTCCACAACTTGTTAATGAATGTTTTCCAATAGTCGTAGATTTCACGTAAATAACCGTAATAATCATAGGAATTTGTTTTACAGCAGTTTTCGGTCGTAATTTTGACAGGACGCCAGAAATCAGCAGATCTACAGCGACGCATTACAGCAAGATGTTTGTTCCTACGCGTTTACTCTGTGTCTGCAGAACTGCAGTTTGACTTGTTTTGACTGTGCGTGTCATTGTAACTGAGGCTGAGAGCACCTATTCGACCCGTGTACGTTTCAACATTTTCATTTCCCATCCGTCCATCCAGCCACTTTCACGGCGTTTTCGTTTCTTTCGATGAGCGGCAAACGGATTTTAATCAAAGCACCGCCTTACAAACCAATAAAACAGGCAAAAATATTTGTTTTTTACAAAAAGACACGGAATTGGAGTTAATATTTTTTATTGTTTAGAGACAAACGGAAAACAAAAAGTCGTTCTATCGTTACCTCTGCATATAATTTGGTGGAGACATCAATCTCTTACACAAACACGTGACGTGTTTCGGAGTCATGTGTCCAGACAGAGAGTGACCAATACACAAATGTATGGATGTGCAAATGCAGGCTACGAGAGAAACGGGGGAGTGGCGCACTAGATGTAGCGAGACTTTGTTTTGACTGTGCGTGTCATTGTAACTGAATGAGTGGCTGATGTGACTTATTCGTCCCGTGTATGTTTCAAAACTTTGATTTCCCATCCGTCTATCTATCCCGAATAAAAGCACCGCATTACAAACCAATAAACCGAACAAAAATATTTTTAACAAAAACACACGGACTTGAATTTTAAGCTGTTTTTTTCGTTTAGAGAAAAACGAAAAACAAAAAAAACTCTGCTTTTAATTTTTAATGGAAGCTCATCCGTGGACGGGTCGCGGGGCAGCAGTCGTAGCAGAGAGCTCCAGACTGACGCTTGACTGAAACACGAGATCGAATGATATGTGATGTGTTTCGTACTCAGATGACTTGAATCTGAGTTCGACCAAGCTTTTGCTTGTCTCATGTTTGCTCACAGTCGCAAAGGAAATCTACACACCCCTCCCCCCTCCCCTGTAGAGCCGCATAGACATGCTAATGTGTTGCTACCACTCGATCGGCAGGTGAGAAATACTTCAGCTCCGGGACAAAGCTCCGTGGGAGACTGGGCAGCATCAGGCGGCGTGATCAGCTGCAGGTCTAAGACTCATTAATGCAGCAAGTAGTTTGTTCTACATACGTTTACTCTGCAAAAATAAACGTATGTATTTATCGTAGCTTTCTGATCTAAGTTTTTTGTAGCACTTCGACATTCGTCTAAAATATGCAGTGCTTTTTAAAATGAAAATACTAATATTATTATTTATTACCTTTATTGTAAACACAGTATTAATTGCACAATTTGGACTGGCGAAGATTTGCGCTTCTTTCATAATAATCATGGATAATCAAGGAAGAAACTGCAGTTCATAGATGTTATTCAGGGACGGTTTAATAAAGGTTCAGTGTGTTTTTCAACTGAACTGTCAGCCAAGGTACGTGCATTATCAAATGAATGCGCCTGTCAGCGGGGAAGACATCAACTCTATTCAGTCGCTCTTCAGTCGCTGCTGCCGTCTCCTCCCCAGTTCACACACCTTTACAGGGTTTTCTAAATATACCAGTTCCTACTACAAGTGTTCCTACGAAGTTAACCAGCTGTTTATTTCGTTATTACTCCTTTCACCTGTACCACATAAAGTCATTGCAGAGCTACAGCCGTGTTCCTACGAAGTTAACCAGCTGTTTATTTCGTGATTCCCTCTTTCATGTCCGTCTGGTGAATGAAAGTGGGCGTGGCCATCCATACGTTTCCAGATTGACCGGTGATGCCGCACGGGTTGCTCTCAGTTAAAACAGCTGTTTGAAGCAAGGAAAAGCGAGTTAGCTGTCCTTGTCGATGCCTTGACAATGTTTTATCATCGGCTAGATCTCTGAGCCCCGACTTTTATGTCTTCTTTGGATTAAAAAACAAATGTTGAATATTCTCAAATAATATAATATTGCCGCCCTCCGCGGCTCCCAGTGTTTGTTTTTTTTTCATTTAAAACGTGGGTGTCAGCGTGTACTTTTAAGTATCTGTTGTGTGCTCAATTGTGGGGAGTATGAAGCGCAACATCAAATAAATATCATTTAATCATTCATTATCATTATCATAGTCATTATCCACGATGCATTCTGCGGTGCCATTCCTACAGTATAGTATATCCTCTGTCAGTCCAGTGGTTAGATGAATGACTGTTTGTTTCCGTCTTCATTGCTTTTACTATGCATTTTTTTCTTCTATATTTTGTTTTCAATCTCCTCCGCTTTTTCGTGTCTTTAAATAGCAGGCGTCTCATACATACCACATAATTCCGTGGTTATGCGTCGCGGTTTAATTAATATAATTTAAATGCGCATGGCCAAGTAAAGACGTACAGTAGAGCGCAGTCCATCTGCAACTACAGCTTATTTATTTTTAAACTTCCACAACTTGTTAATAAACATTTTCCAGTTGTCGATCGTAACTCTGACAGGACGCCAGAACTCAGAAGATCTACAGCGACGCATTAAAACAACGTGTTTGTTCGTATTTGTTTACTCTGTGTCTGCAGTTTGACATGTTTTGACTGCGCCTGTCATTGTAACTGAATGAGTGGCTGGGAGCTCTCGTTACTTCAGCTTTTAATTTGGTAGAGACATCAAACTCTTAAAACTTACACATACCTTAAGATGTCTTTCTGCCAGTAACACACATAAATTTCACCAAACCTATTTTATTACAAAGTATCTGTTCTGTGCTGTGCTAAAATGTGAGGAGTATTAAGCGCAACAACTCGCTATGAAATAAATATCGTCAAATTGAGACATAGTTGATAACTTATAATTTTATTTTCTGTTCACTGCAAAGTTATAATCGTTCTGTTAATAGATCTGTAAATATCCGTAATAATCATAGGAATTTGTTTAACAGCAACTGTCGATTGTAACTCTGACAGGACGCCAGAACTCAGCAGATCTACATCGACAGCAATTTGGTAGAGACATCACACTTACACAGACGTTAATGGCCTATGGTTTGCATAATCGACCAATCATTGTCTCTGAATCGAACACTAGAGGCCGAATTATATGTGACTTGTTTCGAAGTCATGTGTCCAGACAGAGCTAGAGCGATACACAGCAATGCAAATGCACTCAACGAGAGAAAGAGGGTAGTGAATGTAGTGAGAATTTGTTTTGGCTGTGCGCGTCATTGTAATTGAATAAGTGGCGTGGATGACTTAATGGTCTCTAGTTTGCATAAGCGACAAATCATTGACTCTGAATAGCACGCGAGAGACCGAACAATAGGTGACGTTAGTCAGAGTCATGTGTCCAGACAGAGCTTGACCAATACACGTATGCATGTGCAAATGCAGGCAAGTCACAGTTTAATTTCCCATCTGTCTCATCTTTCACCGGCTTTCTCGTTTGTTGCGATACAAGCAGCAAACGGATTTTAATTAAAGCTTTTAATTGTGTGAAAAAGACTTGAGCTGCTCTGTGTCATGTCTTGTGAGAAATTACAAATACTGTACAGGAAAAACAGAAGAGCTTGTGTGTGTGTGTGGCGGGGGGGGGGGGGGGGGGGGCTGGACAGAATCAAATCTGCTGAAGTACTGATTTAGTTCATTCGCCCAGGCTTGGTCACCCGTGACCTGGCGAACATTTCCAGCCCCACTGTGGCCAGAGATCTGTTTCAGTCCTCTCTATCACATCACAGACGTTGTTCTGCGGAGTACAGAGTACAAAGTACAGCCTAATTGTGCGTAACCTGCTACTCTGTTTATTGCTTGATTACTTCTGTTTATGCAATTTGTAAGTTAGTGTTTTATTATCATGCAGTACAAGCACATTCATCAACAGCAAGACAACACAGACCCAACTGTTAAAGACTAGTCATGGTTGTTCATCTGTTGCCTTGAGCTACACAAATTGATATGTGGTGATGAAGCAATATTTGTACGAGCCACTGAGTGGTTATTCTGGTTGTTCATTTTTGCATTTATACGGACAGATTGCTGTTTAACTTTGTTCTGAGGTGGTAATGAAGCACACTGCTTGTTTGTAACGAAAAACTGTGCTGTAGTAAATAAAGGGAAGCATGCATGAGATTGAATGATATGTGATGTGTTTCGTACTCAGATGTTGAGTTTGACCAAGCTATTGTTTGTTTTCAAATACAGGATATATCTTGTACTTGACATTTTAACACAAAAAGAGTAACTGAAACAAAAACTTTATCTTAAAATTTTTATTTACAGTTTTATAACAAGAATGTTTGTGTAGCAACACAATACTGTACATCACAGTTTCTACTGTTCTTCTTTCTACAGTTACAGTCTAAAAGCAGCCCCCAGCAGTCCTGGGATCTGATTTCCGCGGGTTCCGCAGCCTTTCATTTATCCGGTCTCTTATATCTTTCCAGTCCTTTTCCGTAATGGAGGAGTACCTGTGCATGACATGTTCTTTAATTTTCAGCAGGACGTTTTTGGGGAGACCTTGTTTTCCATCTGAGCCCTTACAGTTTACTTTTTGAACCCAGGAAGAGTACGTAGTGAAGTCCACTATTTGCATAAAAATTCTGGCCGCATAGTCATCCGGACGTGGACGGCCGTCTTTGTGTTTGGCCTCATTGAAAATCTTTTCCTCTACATCAGGTTCAACTGCTTGTAGGACTATGTCCGGCAGAATAGTTGGACTGGCTGTGGCCGCTCGTGCTGGCGTGGAAGTACGCACGCTCTGGGCCGGGGTAGCGATGGGCCAACGAGAGCCAGATGCCATCGGTGACAACGAGAGCTGAAGGGCAGGAAAGTCATCTTGAGGATGGCTGTCATTCCAAAGTTGCCTCCTGCTCTGGCGATGGTCACAGGTGCACCTTTGCTCGAGCATCATCCGCATCGTGGCCTGTCGCTCTGCCTCCAATCTCTGGCTCATCAGCCCTTCCATGGTCTGAATCATCGCCTGTCGCTCTGCCTCCAATCTCTGGCTCATCAGCCCTTCCATGGTCTGAATCATCGTCTGTCGCTCTGCCTCCAATCTCTGGCTGATCAGCCCTTCAATTGTCTGCATCGTCGCCTGACGCTCTGCCTGCGAACTGTTATGCAGCAGCCCTTCTACAGGCGCTATGTCAATGGAGGCTGTAGGCCTCTCTACGACACAGATGGCAGCCTATCAATTAAAAGAACACATATTAGCACATAATTGTAGAACGTCACGCTAGATGATTAACTTCGGTGACATATGTGAAACAGAAATAATACATAACACTTACAGATTTTTTTTTCACAAGCCGGACTTTTGAGGTGACTTTGGCTGCAGATGCAGTCCGCTGGGAATGCAGAAAGACAAAAAAACATTAATTACGGAATAATAATAAAAAATACAGCTGCATTTTGTTCATACACTTTCAGTCTGTGTGGCTGATATGTACCTTTCTTTTTGGTCCAGCGGTTTTCCCATAGAACGTTCGTGAATCCATCTTTCCAGACATTTTTCACGGATCTGTAGACGTGTTGAGGTCCAAGAATGATTTCGCTGAGGAAAATGAGCTATATTTATATCTCAGGTGTGTGGGTGGTGCGAGGCGTCGCTCACCTTGGCCAGGTGGTCAGCTGATCTAACCACGCCCCTACGCCGCTGTTTACTCCCGCAATTTACTGCACTGTGCCGTATAAATCCCAGAACATTTTGAGTTGTTCGTTGTTACTTTGTTGTTACAAATAAGACAATGACCAAGATTTCAAAAGCTCATTCTGAAGATATCCGCGTTCTGCGTGCGGCAGGCAAGACTCTCCGTGAGATCAGGGCTCATCTTGCATCCGCTGGAGTCAACGTGTCTGAGCGGACCATAAGCCGGCACTTTAAAATCCGTGAGCCAAGGTGTGCGCATCCGAGAAAATTGTTGAGGTAAGTCAAATGTCTTTTTGTGGTTTATATCCAAACGACGCTAAAGCGTGTTTACCACTTGAAAACTTCTTTCGATTTATATGAGTGCTTTTTGTCTTTCTAGTCATGTTATGGCTGCCATAGACGATCTCACTAAAAAGAATACCGAATTAGTGGCCAGAGATGTGCAAAGGATTCTGCACGCAGATTATGGAGTGAACGTCAGCGAGACCTCAATACGCTACGCACGCAGAAAGCTGGGATGGAAGTTCAACAAAACAGTTTTTTCTCCCATGATACGTGAACAAAACAAAGAAGCACGACTGAGACAGGCTCAACAGTGGATTGAAAACCGCGAACTGTTTCACAACGTGCTGTTCACTGACGAAACAACTGTAGCACTGGAGCACTTCGCAAGAATGAGCTTCACAAAGAAAGGACACTTTGTTTCCAAACCGCGACCTAAACATCCACTCAAACTCCACGTTTGGGGTATGATTTCAAGGTGGGGTCCAGGACCGATCATTATTTTTGAGGGGATTATGGACAGACAGTTCTTTGAGGAGTCCATAATCAAAAGCACAGTGGGGCCGTATATAAGGGAGACTTTTGGACCACGGCACCGTTTTTTTCAGGACAATGACCCCAAACACGTAGCTGCAAGAGCCTGTCTGGAGGCAGAAGGGATCAACTGGGTGCGCACTCCAGCTGAATCACCTGATCTGAACCCCATAGAACTTGTTTGGCATCTCATGAAAGATTTCATTCGCCGAGAAGCCAAACCCAAGACCAAGGATGAACTCATTTCAGCCCTGAGGTTTTATTGGAGGCATAGACTGACATCAAGGATATGCAATACTCTGATTACAGGTTTAGCGAAAGTCCTTCCATTAATTGTACAAAGACAGGGAGGGCATAGCGGAAGGTGATCGTGTACATTTCAGCAACTACACTTTATACTGTGCAGTAGGTGTCTTACTCAGATGTCAATGGCTTTCAAGGATAAAATACACTATATGTTGTAATGTGTGTATCGAGCCTAATAAAACACCGCCTGGTTTCTAAAAACAATGGTCTTTTTGTCATACCTGCAACAGACAAATAAAACATTTTTACTTCACTGCTTTTAAATACTGTTGCTATGGGCGTTTACATAAAATGTAAAAGAGGATATTATTTAATTAAAAAAGGAATTGTACAGAATCTCTCTAGGTAGGCAAGAAATTAGCAGATCAACGACAAATTAATGAACCACCAAGTCATTTGACCACTTTAATATCTGTATGAGACCAGTTAAAAATGTCCTCGGAATCGGAAAACGGAATCGCAGAAGACTTGTAGCGGATGCATTAACTGCTTGTTTAACAACAAAAGGAAACCTCTATTTATACTTAAACGGATTATTCAGTATTACTAGCACAATTTACGCTGTCGATTATTTGCTCTTCTTCCATAATAATCATGGATAATCAAGGAAGAAACTGCAGTTCACAGATGTTATTCAGGGACGGCTTGTAAAGATTCAGTGTGTTTTTCAACTGAACTGTCAGCCAAACACGTGCATTATCAAATGAATGCGCCTGTCAGTGGGGAAGACATCAACTCTATTCAGTCGCTCTTCAATCGCTGCTGCCGTCTCCTCCCCAGTTCACACACCTTAACACTAGGACTACTGCGTTTCCTAAATATACCAGTTCCTACTACAAGGTGTTCCTACGAAGTTAACCAGCTGTTTATTTCGTTATATTGAAGCAGGGAAAAGCGAGTTAGCTGTCCTTGTCGATGCTACGATCTTCTGTCAATAAAATATAAAATTTTGGATCTCTGAGCCCTGACTTTTATGTTTTCTTTGGATTAAAAAACGAATGTTGAATGTTCTCAAATAATATAATATTGCCGCCCTCCGCGGCTCCCAGTGTTTGTTTTTTTCATTGAAAACGTGGCTGTTACCGGTGGCAGACCTCTGGTCTAGATCATCCTTATTCACTTTTTTCAATTGTAGTAGTGTGACCTTAGTTAGTATTCCTTTTTATTTTTTTATTTTATGTTTGGGAAACGTGACATTTCAGCTACTGTGATTTTATTTGTCATCAACATTAGTTCCTACCTGTCCTTGTTGACGGGGGACAGGAAAAAGGTGACGCGCGTTGGGTGAGAGCGGCGTAAAGAGAAAAGTGTACATGTGCCGTACTGTCTTGCCGTGTGGTGCATTAAAGAAGCATTCCACGTAAAGAAAATACCCCGTACCAACAGCGAGAAATCAGGGTTACAGTAGCTTGTCTGCCACAAATCGAACGCTGCACGCGGGAGGGCGCACCGTTCCGCTTCTTATTTTCGGTTTTAAACTGCCATAATTTGCCATAATTTACTTACGTTCATAACTTCATACTATAACGCGACCAGCGGTTCATGGTCTTGGCGATTCATGCACTAAGTAATACAACGTTGTCATCTCGTGATCACATGATGATGATGAGACGCTGTTTTTCCAATAATTAAAATTAAAAAACTGCTTCCACTCAGACTCGAACCCCGGACAAAAACTTTCATTGCCATACATGTTAACCACTAGGCCACCAAAGACCTGATCATCGATTGTTCTACAAGAGATTATATGACGTAAGCAACTACGGTGTTTTAGGACCAAAAGTGGGAGTCAATCGCCACCTACAGGCCAAACGGACGTAACACACTCTTCCCGCAGTACAAACCCGGCACTGGCGCGGCAGTTTTGAATCCCAAACACGGTGGGGGTAGACACTTTTACCGGCTGCCTCTGTAAAGGAGTCAAAGATTAAAAGGTTGACCAATGTGCATTGTTGACAATCATAAATAAGCTGACTATCTTTTTGATTTGAAGAAAGTATTTGTAAATAATTACCTAACTGTGTAATATTTTAATAACTAGTAGAAATTTACCAGTCAGAAACAAAAATCTTGCCATTTAAGGTAATAAATTACATTGGTGCTTTTATTTTGAAAGGATTTAGAGGTTGTGTGTGGGCGATTACTAAACTATAAAATAGTCATTAGATAGTCATAATTTATCATTCAATAGCAAGAATAGCCCTATTAAAGCAAAAGATTTAGATTTAGCCCTTTCAGAATAAAAGCACCCTAATAAGTTTGAGTGGCTATTTACTGAACTCTAAAGTAGTCCCATTAACGATTGGTAAGTATTCAGAACCACAAAATTTTTTAATCAATCTTGCCATTAAAGGTAATAAATTGTAATTGGTGCTTTTATTTTGAAAGGATTTAGAGGAAATGTGTGGGGGTAATAGCGTAACTGTCAATTAGTCTTTAATTACCCATTCAAAGGCAAAAACAGTGCAGTTAAAGCTAATAATTGGCATTGGTGCTTTTATTTTGAAAGGATGTAGAGGAAGCACGTTCAGCTCTCCCACTAATAAGAAAACCTTTAATAGTCCCGCAGTGGGGAAATTACCTCTCACAACAGCAGTACAGATGATATAGGTACAGAACAGTTTGTGTTGGCACAGTACAAAGCAGTCCAGTACAGTTAGAGTGAGTATGAGGTCATTGCAGGGTTATTGCACAGTAATGGGTATAAGATTTGTACCGGTAACAATATACATGATTGTTCACAGATTTACACAAATATTGTGCAGAGCAGGTTGCTATATAAACCACTGATGCAGTGGGTGAGTGACTGTGGTGGGATGTGGTCAACAGTTCTGATTGTACAGTCTGACAGCAGTAGGTAGGAAGGATCTACGATATCTCTCCTTCACACAGCGAGGGTGGATCAGTCTGCTACTGAAGCTGCTCTCCAGAGCAGACAGTGAGTCCTCCAGTGGGTGAGAGACCTGGTCCATGATGGATGTCAGTTTAGCCAGGACCCTTCTCTCACCCACCTCCTGCACCGTGTCCAGAGTGCAGCCCAGGACAGAGCTGTGTTGTGTCTGAAGTCTGACGTGTAGAGGGTGAAAAGGAAGGGGGCCAGTACAGTCCCCTGTGGGGCCCCCACACTGCAGGTCAGAGTGTCAGACACACAGTCCCTGGCTCTCACAAACTGAGGCCTGTTTGTGAGAAAGTCCATAATCCACTCCGTCAGATGAAAGTCCACACCAGCCTCCTCCAGTTAGTGTTTCAGAAGCATTGGCTGGATGGTGTTGAAGGCACTGGAGAAGTCAAAGAACATGATCCTCACATTGCTGCCGGGCTTCTCTAGGTGGGAAAGGGCTCGATGTAGGAGGAAGATGACAGCGTCGTCTACTCCTATGCCGTGTCGGTAGGCGAATTGCAGCGGGTCCAGGTAGGTTCCCACTGCAGAGCGGAGGTGACCCAGGACCAGTCTCTCCAGTGTCTTCATCAGGTGTGATGTCAGAGCCACTGCTCTGAAGCTGCTGGGGTCTTTGGCGTGCGGTGTCTTGGGCACTGGTACCACGCAGGAGGTCTTCCAGAGCTGTGGTACCACCCTCAGCTTGAGGCTCAGGTTGAAGACATGCTCCATAACTCCACACAGTTCGCCTGCACAGGACTTAAGGAGTCTGGAGCTGATGCCGTCTGGTCCAGCTGCTTTCCTGGCCTTGATCTTCCTGAGCTCACTTCTCACCTGGGTGCTGGAGAAGGATAGGGGTGGAGGGAGTGTCTTAGTGTGGTGTGAAGCGAGTGGTTGAGGAAGTGACTCAGTGTGGTGTGAAGTGAGGGGGTGTGGTTGGGATGAGTCACCAGTCGTCAGGGCTGAGGGTAGAGGGCTTTGTGTAAAGGTGTGAAGGGCTGTGGGGGCTGGTAATCCAGTGGTATGAGGTGACAAGAGGTTCAGAGGCAGCTGCTGGGAGGTGTGAGTGGGTGCTTGGTCAAACCTATTAAAGTGTGAGTTCAGCTCGTTGACCCAGCTCAGGTCCCCCTCAGCCTGTGGGTGTGGAGCTTTGAAGCCTGAGATGGTTTTCAGGCTCCTCCACACCTCACTCACATTGTTCTGCTGCAGCTGCTCCTCCATCTTCCTCCTGTAGCTGGACTTCCCCTCACGGATTTTCCTCCTCAGCTCCTTCTGCACCCTCCTCAGCTCCTCCCTGTCCCCTGATTTAAATGCTCTCTTCTTCTCCTTTAGCAGAGCTTTAATATCAGGGGTGACCCATGGCTTGCTGTTGGTGAAACACCGAACCCGCCTGGTGGGAACAGTGTTTTCACAGCAGAAGTTTATGTAGTCCGTTACACAGTCTGTTATTGCGTTAATGTCCTCCCCATGTGGGTCGCAGAGCTCCGTCCACACAGTGGTGTTAAAACAGTCCCTGAGAGCCTCCTCGCTCTCAGCTGTCCACCTCTTCACTGTGCGGGGCACCACCGGCTGCCTGTGTACAACAGGTTTATACACAGGCAGGAGATGCAGGATGTTGTGGTCAGCTCTGCCCAGCGGTGGGAGGGAGGATGCAGCGTAGGCCTCTGTGGTGTTGGCGTAGAATAAGTCCAGTGTTTTATTGTCTCTGGTGGGGCAGGTCACATACTGGGTGTATGTAGGCAGAGCAGCTGAAGGAGGTGCATGGTTAAAGTCCCCAGAGATCAGGAAGAGGGCCTGTGGGTGCTGTGTTTGCAGCCTGCTGGTGACTGAGAGCAGGGTCTCAGAAGCTGTGTCAGCGTTAGCGGAGGGTGGGACGTACACAGCAATTATTATAACGTGTGTGAACTCCCGTGGCAGGTAGAATGGCCTCATGCCCACCGCTAACAGCTCAAGGGCAAAGAGCCCAAGCCTTTAGATATACTGCAAATGGTTGAAGAACAGCTTTCGTTTGAATTTAGGTATGTTTCCCAGGCGTTTGAGCTGAAAATGCCCAGAAATTGCCATAATAATGCATACTCCAACTCAGAAGGTGGCGGTAATGCACTACCCAGTTTGCCAAGTGACAAATACCCAAAGAAAAAAGACGAAGAAGAAGTCTCGAGATCTGATTGGTTATCGTAACTGTCCGTTCGTGTACAGCACACAGGAGCCTGTTTTTGTTGGTTCTGAACGCCTCAGGCAGTGCTCAATGGTCCTAGCAACACAAGCCTGCTGAGATATGATTAGATAAAGACTTTACAATAATATACAACACTGGAAGCGGCGAAATCAAGCGGAAAAAATGAGACGAAGAAAACACACCATGGGGAATTATTTTATTTACCAAAAACAACTTTTCACAGTATGTTGGGGCTAGCACAAAAGTTAGCTGCCCCTGGCAACCGTAGTGTCAGTAGTGAAGGACTTCCTCGCTGTCTCCAACGTCTGCGTCTCTCCTGCTTTTCACGCACGTCCGTGCATGTGCATAAATGCCATGGAAACCGCTGACGTTAGTCTCTTCAGGCTTTGACTCCACAAGTTCACGAGTGGACTAAAAGGCACTGATAACAAAACCATCTTTGTTGTGATGTTTGCAGGCGAAATGGGTCGTCATTTGCCCCAGGGCCTTGTGAAGCTCTGGAGTCGCTTCAAGCGTTGGAGAAACCGGAGGATCCAGCCGGAGCAGCCGGTGGGCGAAGGTAAGCGGTTCCTCCTAGCATCTTAACTAGTGTGTACAGTCTGACGATCAACGATTTAAACACTGAATTAAAGGTTAAATAATACAAATTGCTAAGTGTAATAGCAGTTGAATGTTTACAAAGGTGGAAACGTTGCCATTTTGTTTTGAGGGTACAGTTTTCCCCATTTATCGTTTAACATTTGCTAAAAATAAAGATGGCGCCTTTGCGCCAGTTCTTGAGCACCATGGCAACAAGATGCCCAAGTTAAAAGTAGCTTAAATAGGCTCTATTAAAACTTTAGCTTTTTACAGAGTGCTATGCTTTTCTTACAGCATTAACAGACCAGCGTTCACAGGAAGATGCAGCATTTGTGTTTTTTTGACTTTCTAGGAGAGGCTGTTTAGTAAATTAAACATAAATTAAATGACAACCCCACAGCTTGCTCTGCAGCTTCACATGTCTCCTGTTGTACAGTGTGTGACTGTTTTTCTGTTCTATTTACTTCCAGGTGGTCCAGATGGGCCTAACGGCGTCCACGTCCATCCTTCACCCACTCCTCAGGTGGGTGACTCATACACACCCCATCCACCTTCTCCTCCACGCTCACTTGTTTTTTGGTCTGCTGGTCCTTCTGTTTCCCCTTCACCCCCTCCTGTTCCTTGTTGCTTTGATGTTCTTGCTTTTTCTCCTTCACCCTGTCCTACTCCTTCTTTTTCTTCTTCTTCTTTCTCACTCTCTTCTGCTTCCTCTGGTACTTGGTGCTCTGACATCTTTCCCTTTTCTCCTTACCCTTCTCCTACTCCTTCTTCTTCTTTTTCCTCACTCTCTTCTGCTCACTCTGCTTCTCTGTGCTCTCCTCCTCACTCTCTCACCTCTCCTTTTTCTTCTTCCTCGCCCTCCTCTGCTTACTCTGGTACTTGTTGCTCTGCTGTCCTTCCCTTTTCTCCTTCACCCTCTGCTGTTCCTAGTTGTTCTGCTGTCTTTCCTTTTTGTCCTTCACCCTCTCCTACTTCTTCTTCTTCTTCCTCACCCTCTTCTGCTTACTCTTGTCTTTGTTGCTCTGATGCCCTTCCTTTGTCCCCTTTACCCTCTCCTGTGACGGAGAGAGTGAAGGAGCTCATCCAGCAGCTCATCTTCCAGGAGAGGTAAGGAAGACAGTGATGAGGAGGGGGCTGCTCTTGGAAGACTCAACTGTGGGACACTGTTTCCTACAGTGAAACCAGTCTTGGATTTGACCCCAGGGCACCTTTTTTGTAGTTTTATTTCTATACCATAAGTTTAAATGTTCATTCCAACTTTGAGAACTAGCCTTTGCGTCTGGCTGGGCAGTTTTCAGGTCCCCGGCAGCGTCTGGCGCTGGGACCTTTTTTTCTTTCCTGGATGAACACAAGTTTAAATGTTAATTTTTACCCTGAGAACTAGCCTTTGCGTCTGGCTGGGCGGTTCTCAGGTCCCAGGTAGCGTCTGGCACCTGGGCCAGTTTTTGCTGTTTTTTATATTTTAGCATGGCGGTTGGATGGACTTTTCTTTCACCCTGAAGGCTGAGTTCAGCGCCTGGCAGGGCCGTCGATCCCCCCATGCAAGTTGCCCTAGCGTCTGGCGGGGTAGCTATTATGTTTCCTCCACAGCGATAGAAGGTCAGCTCAGTCACAGTGGCACTGGGGACACATGTCGTCTCCCACTGAAGCTCCTCGGTGGCAGATGACTGCAGTGTCAGGTGTTATGGAGGAGACACATGGCTGTCTGCAGTCCACATCCTGCTCCACACTACAGGGAGCAGTGACTGACGGCTACTGACCATTACGTCTGTCTTTCCAGTGGACAAAGGTGAGTACAAGATTTGGTTTGGTTGACAGTTTCAAAGGAAGTAGTTGAATAGAAATATATTTATATTTATTATGTTAAATTTTATGTGAGATTAAATATGAATGAGTTTTTTATTACATGTAGTCTTAATTAAATGAAGAGAGGAGGTTGGAGGCCAACAGCAAACCAGAATCAGCTCCTGCTGAATGTAAATTATTCATTGATCTGTTGTTTTTGCAGAATAATTGTTATATTCAGTCATTTGCTATTGTGGTCTTATTAGTCCAACAATTGATTTTAAAGAGAGTAGTTGAGTAGAAATAAATATGTTTGTATTACATTGAAATTTAAAGTGATCCTAAAAATTAATCATCTTTCTTCACATTTAGGTTTATTAGGAGAAGGAGACGAGGGAACCAGGAGATGAGCAACGGTAAATTCAACTACAATGTTCTTCAAGTATTTCTCTGATCTATTTACTCACTCTGTGTTCTAATGCTTTCACTTTACCAGAGACAACCAATCTGGACCAAGAGCCGGCATTCCAAGCAGCCCAGGCCTAAGCTGTCAAACCGATCGCAGGAACCACAGCTGCACAATTACGTTCAGTAAGAATGACACGTCCTAGCTTATTCGTAGTCTGTACTTTACTTCATGTGCTCCTGAAGCCAATGTTTTCATTTTGGTTGCGACAGGTGCAGCTGTGGAGGCTGGAGAACTGTGACAACAGAGACCATAGGACCACCTGGAGAGAAGTTGTCACCTGTGTCTATGGAGGCTCAATGCAATAAGTAATTTACCTGAGTAGTAAAGTTGTGGTAAGCTTAACATTGCAATGCAGACTTGTATGTTAACAACACATCTGTTTATGATGTTTCTTCTAGCATCCTGCAGCTCTTCGCTCTCTCCAGCCTCTGGTCCAGACAGAGGGGAGCCTCCCAGTCCTAATCACATAGAGGAAGTGTCTTTATCACTGCTTTCTCTGTGCTGCTGGGTTTGGGAGACTCTTCACATAACCAGTGGTGTTGGCCTCCATCTGTAAACAGAAGACGGTCAAGACAAGTGGTTGTCATAAATACTGTGTGTGTATATATATATATATATATATTTATATGTATATAATGTCATCAAGAAAATAAAAGAACTGCTTTGTCTGAAGATGCTGTAGATTATTTCTTTGTGTTCTACAGTGTATACCTACTTACCATTTAGTACTGTAAATCTGAGCGCTGTGGTGAAAACTTGGAGCGTGCCGATTAAGATGTCCGGTCACCTTTGGAGAACGGTTCCCGAGTTCTAATTTGAGGGCCGTGACGTTGTGTGTTTCCAAGTTGGAGGGGTTCTCCAGGTTGGAGAAAATCCCAGGTTGGAGAAAAAAAAAACAAAATACCCAAATTCAAATGATTTTGCTTTATTTTATTAATTTTTTTTTTTTTACATATTACACTTTGTTTGTAAATAGTGTTACTACACTGACAACAACAAAAACATCAACAATAGTATAAAACACACGGAATATTATTATTATTATTATTATTATTAACATTTCATTTTCTAATGAACAAACAAATTATCTTCAGGAGCGAGGGGCGCAGTCTGAGCAGCAGATAGCAAATGTCTGGCAGATGTATCTCTCGCACCGATGGCAAATGTTGTTTGTTTTGCGGTCCCTCCCGCGCGGACAAATTTGACACCTTTTCCTCCTGCCCTTTTGCGCCTGGTCGCTAGCGGCGGAACCGAGGACGTCGTCTTCTCCTCCGTCACCCTCATCCTCCCCGTCTTCACCCCAGACGAGGTCTGCGGTGAGGGCCTGCTCCTGCTGCTGTTGCTGCTGCCCCGAGTCCGGAAGAGCAGGACAGGGAGCGGGAGGAGGACCCGCACGGGGGTCCCGAACCCCCTTCTGAAGCGTCTGCACGACGTATGTCTATGTGCCTGTGTGTGTGTATGTGTGTGTATGGGTGTGTGTCTGTGCCTGTGTGTCTGTGCCTGTGTCTGCATGTCTGCGTGTGTGTGTGCCTGTGTGTGTGTGTGTGTCTGTGCCTGTGTTTGTGTGTCTGTGTCTGCATGTCTGCGTGTGTGTGTGTCTGTGTTTGTGTGTCTGTGTCTGCATGTCTGTGTGTGTGAGATGTAGTGTTTTTTTTTTTTTGCTTTACCTCTGAAAGGTACCAGTTGCTCGTCCACGTCACGTTAGGACCCGGGTCGTAGAGGCTGGGCAGCCGCTCCACCCACGCGTCCCAGACCTCTCTCACGGCTGCCAGTTTGTCCGTTGCTCGTCTGGAGGGTCTAGTTTGGCGATCGTCGTAACGCAACAGCTTTGAGTAAGCGTGAAACACCTTGAGCGACATCGTGGCGCGAAAAATGGCCCTGCCGCTCTCGGCGTCCCACAGGCTGGCCACGGCCTCCCCTCGGGACCTGTAGACGCCGGACAAAATCAGGAGGCCCAAGTAGGCTCGCAGGTCGACCTCGTCCATGCCCTTCCAGGCGCTCCCGAGCTTTCGAGAGCCCTCCAGGTTGGTGTTCTCCAGGACGATCCTTTCCACCGCCGGGGTCACAAACATGCGTAAGGTCGATTCCAAGTCGACCGCCTGAGCCGCCGCGTACTCTGTGGGTCCCTGGGCAGAAAGAGGAGTAAGAGGGACGTTCCTCGCTTTCTCGCTGTTGCGAAACGCAGCGGAGGACCATTTTATTTTCCCGTCTTTAGAGATAAAAGTTTTATCTTCTTCTTCTACTTCCTTTTCTTCTTCTTCATCCTCCTCCTCCTCCTCGAGTTCTATTTGCTCCAGTCTTTGTACATTTTCTATTATTTCATCATTATCTTCATCATCAATATCATCATCATCATCATTATATTCTTCATCATCAACTTCTTCATCTGAAGTGTCCAGCCTTAGATCCCATCCCTCGCTGTCTTCTTGTCCTTCACCTGTTTCTGGTCCTGCTGTATCTGCTGCTTCTGCTTCTCCTTTTACTTCTTCTTCTTCACTTGACACATCTTCCTCCGATTCCTCTTCTGGTTCAGAGTCGTCATTTGATTGGCTTAAAAAAATCTGCTCTAGAACCTGTGTGGCGGTGAAACGAGCAGCGGCCATGAAGAGAGAGCGCAAAGCTGGCAGACAAGCTGTCAGGCAGGCAGGCAGTTTTGCTTATTTGGTCTTTATTTTCTCCCTCATAATATAATAATAATCAAATAATGTGTGTGTGTGTGTGTGTGTGTGTGTGTGTGCGCGCGCGTGGGGTGCGTCAGACCCCGGGAGGATGCGGTGTTCACGGGGTGGTGAAATAAATTTTTTTACATGTATGGGGAGCGTGGCTGCCGCAGGCACGGAGGTCTGCGCTATTGTGTCACGCTATTCCACCAGTCTCAATGTGAGGAGCGCTGCGGCGGAACCTATTGACCAGTCGCCACCTCATTTCCAATTTTAAGTTTACCCTTTAAGTTTACACAAGTTTTTCCTCGATTTCCCAGGTTTCCCAGGATTTTTCCGAGTTGGAGGATCCTCCTGGTCCTCCTTTGTCCACGTTGGACAAAGTGGAGGACGGTTCAGGAGTCGTTGTCTGGCGATAAGATGACGATGAGCCGATTGGAGGATCCCTTGCTGGTTCAGATTTTGGGTTGGGTGCCTGTGTGCGGGGGAGGGAGGTGCGGCGAACCTTAAAAGTCACAGAGAGAATACATCGCAGTACCACTTCACCTGACAAGCTTGGAACGAGCGTTTATCCACAGTCTCGTCGAAAGGTCCCAACGCTATGGCCTCTCAAGAAGGTGACCTGCAAACCGACGGCTGCGCGGTGTTCGAGCAGACCACAGACTGTCTGCGCCTTCGCGTAGAAGAAGAGGGAACCCCGTGCCCGTTGGATCATAGCGGATTCCCAGACCCGGAAGGAGGCCTAGACGAAGGTCTGGAGTGCGACTGTTTGTGTGGGAACGCTCTGGCCGCTGAGGGCATAGGGTGCGACAGCGTCGGTGTCATCGCCGGGCGTGGACCGTAACGGAGACGCGGTGCCTTGAGGGCCTTGTGTGACAAACACATCCAGGCCAGTGACGGACGGTGTGCTCGTGTCAAGGCTCATTACAGAGACCACCACCTGCCACCGGATCAATTGGCCTTGGACCTGGGCGAACTCAGGTTTCGCCCGCGGCATGGTGGCGTTTCCGCACGCCCTCTTATTTGCCAGCGGTGGCAAATGTTACCTGCTAAACGTAACGCGATGCGTCATCTGTGCCGGCGCGGGGGGACGACACCGCGACAGATGCAAAGAAGTTTGCGAGAGATTCACGGCGTACCTGACCGACACCCAGCTGGACGGCGACTACGGGCGCAAGCCTCTGCTGTGCACGAAAATGCCGAGCGAGAGGAGCGTGGTCGGCCCTCGCACTGCGGACAACCTGTTCAGGGAGCTGGGCAGCCGTGAGGGCATGTCGTATGAGCTGGACACCGTAGACACTCACGTATGTGATGCGTGCGGCGTCAGGCTTTCCCGTTTCGTAGCGGGTGACAACATGCTGAGAGAGCATGTGTATCACGTGCACATTGCCGGAGTGGAGGAGTGCGGCTTCCTGGCGAAAAAGTTCTCTGGCAAAGAAAGCATCCGGAAATCAATGGTAGGCAAGGAGCGTTACAGAAGGGGCTACGTGGCGTTCCCCGAGTTGATGCTGGAGGAGGCCGTGGAAGGCTATGTCGGCGTGGGCTACGAGATGCCCTGCGTCGTGTGCGGCTCGCGGCGGAGCGAGAGCCACGACCGACGCTGCGGGGCGCTGACGCTGGCGCTGCGGCAAAAGTTGCTTCGCGTCAAGTTTTGATGAGCCGAGAATCCCGTTGATGAAGATTAAAAAAAAAAAGGGCCGTATTCAATTTCTTTCTACGCCTGCCTCTGTTGCTTTACACGTACCATTTAAATTATACTGTACGGAATGCGCCTTGTACTCCTTTCTTTCATAACTGTTTTATATTATTAAATAAACTTTTGGCATTTAATCAAATGTTTTGCCTGTTTGGTCTGTTTTATTTTTCGTTTAAAATGGTCAGCCCTTGCACGCAGCTGTCTGCTTGCATCATCATCATCATCATCATCATCATCATCATCATCATTAATAATACCCCGGGAGGACGAGGGACGGGGAGGTTCCGTGGGCTGGGGTCGCGCCGGACCCTGGGAGGATGAGGGACGGGCCTGTGACGTAGAAGAAGGGAGGGGTGACCAAGCCGCCGCGGATCCTGCGCGTAGGTGCCTCGAGGCCAAAAAAAAAAAAGAATCAAAAAAATTTCATAGTTTGTCTCGTGGGGTCAGACTGACCCCCTCGAAGGCTGCGTGAGGGTTAAACATCTACAACACACAATGTTGTTGATTTCCACAACAACACACACCCACACATAGTCGTACTTAATACTTAATTCTGTGCAGAATAAAAGAACACGTAACATTGCTAAAGAAGCTGCAACAGATCTATAACACATAAATTGTACAGTAAAGTTTCTAGATCTGCATGCTGTTAGACTGTTGCAGTCGAACAGCGGTGGCTATAAAGCTAATGTAGGAGATCACATTTCTCCTACATTAGCTTCTCTGCACTGGCTGCCTGTAAAATGTAGGATAGAATTTAAAATTCTCCTACTCACATACAAAGTACTCAATGATAAAGCTCCTTCTTATCTCAAAGACCTTATAGTTCCTTATGCTCCCAGCAGAACACTTCGTTCTCAGAGCGCTGGGCTACTTGTGGTTCCTAGAGTGTTTAAATGTAGAACAGGGGGCAGAGCTTTTAGCTACCAAGCTCCTTTCCTCTGGAACCAGCTCCCTCTTCAGGTTCGAGAAGCTGACACACTCTCCACCTTTAAGATTAGGCTTAAAACCTTCCTTTTTGATAAAGCTTATAGTTAGAGATGGTTCAGGTCACTGGCAATTATTGTTAGTCACAGGAACCATCTCTTAGTTAAGCTGCAATAGACATAGACTGCTGGGGGACTTAATTTATACACTGAGCTCCTCTGTTTCCTTCTACCTCCTCTGTCCCATAACCTCCCATCATTGTCCCATGTTTAACTAACCTTGTCTCTTTCTGTCCAGTAGTTGTGCTTCTCCCCCCCCCCCCCCCCCCCCCCCCCCCCCCCCCCCCCCACCCCCACTCTTTCTCCCTCTCTGTCCTCACCTACAGGTATCATTGGACTCAAAGTTTGGTGTCTGTGATGGGCAGCTGCGGATCCAACCATCCTGCCTGCATCCAGTCCCTGGTCCTACCATCCTGCCTGTGCTCTGTTGTTGCTTGTTGTTGCTTGTTACTGTATTCGGTTGCTTTTCTATCTCTCTATCCTCTCACCCCAACCGGTCGAGGCAGATGGCCGCCCACATCCAGTCTGGTTCTGCTGGAGGTTTCTTCCTCGTTAGAGAGGGAGTTTTTCCTCTCCACTGTTGCTGTCAAATTAAATGCTTGCTGTATGTGGGATTTGTTGGGTTTAGTTGTGTGAGGTTTTAAACCTTACTTTGTAAAGTGCCTTGAAATAACTTTGTTGTGATTTGGCGCTATATAAATAAAATTGAATTGAATTGAATTGAAATCTGTGGTACCGCTCCTTCCTACTCTGTGGGTGATGAGTCTACTACTGAATGAGAAGAATTGCCCCTAATGAAAGTAGAAAAAATAAAAAATAAATAATGCAATCAGCAAAAGCATCTAAACAAACAAAGTTAATTTCATTATTAGATTTTAACTGTGGAGACATCCTCAGCTGCTGTGATCTGACACTGATGTACCTTAACTTGGGAGTTCACCTCTTTGGTTACTGGTAAGTTTGCTGATATTGATTTCATGTCTCTTCAATTCTATATAAGTCTAGGGTATATACAGTAGGTTAGTAATGACAGTAGAGGCACTCTAATGGAGGTTGTCTCCATTACTAATTAACTCCACAGCACATAATTTCATTAACTGTTTAATTGGTTGGAAATACCAAACATAACACAATCCACAGACATCATCTGCAGTATTTTATTTTACAGGTTTGAATGCCAAAGATCAACACAGATGGATGTACCTCATGCTCCTGCAGGTTGGCGTGGCTGAAGAGAGTGACCTCACAGCCAGGCCATTTTGAAAGCTTTGGCCTGAGCCAATGGTTAATGAGAGGAGAGGAGTTTGCAGTGTGGGTTTTGGTTTAATTTGGAGTTATATTATTGATTAGTGAAATAGGAAGAGAGGAACAGCACAGATTATTGATTATTGCTTGTGTTTGTATTATGTTTATGTATTTATGTGGTTTATTTTGCATGCATGTGAGTGTTTTAAGATTAGGTCTCCCCTGTGCAGCTAGCGGACGATTCTAGACAGGGCAGAACCAGGATACCGTATCATTATCAAGGGGGAGCTGCTATAGGGAGGTGGCTGCAGAAAGGCTACTGCACAGTGATTGTTTGAAATTAAAGCACCTCTTCACGTCATCGCTGCCTTAAGCCTCCTGTGTCTCCATCTGCTAACGGTTGTCCTAACAGGCACCAACATGTGTCTTCATATGAATGGGTACTACTACATATGCTAAAATTAGCTAATGTAGGTTTAAGTTTCAGATTTATTCTGTGTTTTGCTACTTTCACTTGCTTATGCTATGCTTATGAATTAGCATAATTTCCTGTTGTCAGTATGAAATATAAATGTATGCCAAACATCAATAATGTGCATTAGTACAGTACTAGGACATATTGAGCTTGTAAAAGCACAGTGATGACACGTGTCTTTGGAGAATGTTGACTAGGTTTAACCTGGACTGTGTCAAAGTGCAAAAGGTTTATTTACATAGTTAGATGGGGTTGCATTTTCTGTAAAATAAGTGTTTGTTGAGAGCAAAGTTTGCTTGAAGCCAGGTCACATGCTGCTGCCTGTTTTTTGCAGACCTTCTCGACATTTACTGTAACATAATTCAACAATTTATAGAGGTGGTAACGCAAAGTAAAAATGACTTTGACAGCTCATTTAGTGGAAGTTTTAGAATTTTAGCATAAACACATTCATTGATTTTTTCCTAACACAATATTTCACAACAGCTGCTGGGAAATCATTTTATCATGTTATGTCAATTGTCTGAGTTTTAATAGTTTACTTTGGGAGTGGAATAAACAGGGCAGAGGTAACGGAGGGGAAGCTGAGAGGATAAATGTTAGAGCAATGGCAGAGCAACAATCTGACAGTAAGACAGGATCAGTAGGATGAATGGGACTCAGCTCTGGCTACTGGCCTCTCTGGCCTTTACCGCTCTAACTTCTCTGGCTGATGGAGCGCCACTGTAAGTAGACCTTCTTCATTAATACGGCAGATAGAGATGATTCACAAGCCATTATGAAATTCTGTATTCATTCACAGTTGGGTCTATTTAGACTCAGTCAAGTCAGTTCAAGCAGAAGATTTTAAGCTGGGACAATATGTTTCCTGTAATTGGTGTGGAAAAAAACAAAACACAGTGGTTGTCAACTTATGATTAACTCCTCAAAATAAGAAGAAAATCAACACTGTGTGGGGTCAAAAAATTATAGAATCCAATAAAGGCAAAAAAAACATGTTTTGTTGCAAAATGACTCTGACATGGACGAGTATAAAGTGTGAACAGTAAACCAAACATATTCTTGAATACGTCAGTACAACAATATGACCAGTAGCTACAGCACATTCATCCTCGTCTGTTCTCTTCGCTCTGCAGGAAGGTGATGTCTGCTCCCAACTTGTTGAGGGTAGGAACAGCAGAGAACGTCTTTGTGGAGTGTCAGGACTGTAGTGGAGGAGACCAGAGGGTTGAAATCAGTGTGATGAACCATCCAACCAAAACTAAAATACTGACAAGAACAACTGTGACTCTCACTGCAGCAAACAACTTCCAGCAGTTTGGACAAATAACGGTAACTCAAGTCCTGTTGGCTTCTAGATGTAGAGTTCTGACAGGCTCATGATGTAACTCACACTGATGTGTCTCATTATACTTTTCTTAGCTTCCTGCAGCCGACTTCAGTAAAGATCCCAACTTGAAGCAGTATGTTTACCTCCAAGCTCAGTTCCCTGACCGGCTGCTGGAGAAGGTCGTCTTAGTGTCCTTCCAGTCTGGATACATCTTCATTCAGACAGACAAGACCATCTACACCCCCGACACTAGAGGTTACTGTAGTTCATTCAAGATATTTATGTGGTTGTGTGTTAATTACTATGTTAATTAAGACTGTTTAGTCTAAACATTTGAAAAGTCACATGTGTAATATAGATACAGTAGATACAGAGTCTCTCTATCAGTTTTTTACAGGCTGTTTGCAGTGACGCCTCAAAAGGAGTCTGTAGAGACAACAGAACCTGACGATTACGTTGATGTTGCAATTGTGGTATAGTATTATGTTTCTGAAAAGCACAGAACTGAATTTAATATATTCATTAATGTAATGTCACTCTCAAAATAATTTTCCATATATAAATAATTAACAGAACATTTATTTTTGTGTGAGGTTAAAATTAATGTGTCCATTAAGTGGAGTAGTTTTACAGTAGATTTGAACACAAATGTGCCCTCAAAAGAATGAAAAGGACATGACCACATTCATTAATGACAGACAGACCACTTGTAGAACAACATATTTTCTGCCAAAGTATTTTTAAAAATATTTTAAAAATATTTTTAGACTCCTGATAACATCATTCTACCACTGGATCCAATTTCCTTGAATTCAGGGATTGCCTCTGGAATGTACCAACTTGGTGAAGTTGCCAGGTAATAATTTATTTCATCCATCCATACACCCACCCACCACTGACTAGTCACCAACATTGACTGATTGAATTGAGGTTGTAGTGTTGATGTCATGTGTCCTGTCACTCTGTATGTTGGTGATCTTGGGACCTGTCTCAGTTCTGTCCTTCTGCGGGAGGATGCTGTATGTTCTATACAGCGTGTGATGCAGTGTTTGAGGCTTGCACTGCCACACAGGAGGTCACGGTCGCCTTATACTGTATTCTCTCTCAGCAGACCGGAGGGAGGGCAGGAAAGCAGGCAAAATATCAATCCTTGTGACAGAATAACATCTTAATCTCACACAAATCTTCCATTTAGAATATTTTCATACAGCATGTCCAGCATGTTTGTGTGTCATGAAAGGTTGTGCAGGCTAGAGTGTAGTGGCTGTCAACCCCTTCTCAGTGGAGCATTCTCAACCTGCATATCTTACTGTATTTCCAACATTATTTTCATATACAATACATATAAAAATACATGAATATGGTTTGCCCTATATTACAATTACTGCTGATGGCATTTGGTGATCTAACACAGCAACAATGGGTAAAGTACATTAAACTTCATAATAATGGAAAGAAATTGGCCAGATTTTTAATTCGTAAGAGCCCAGAACGGTTTCTACTTAAGGAAAAATTTGCATGCTACCGTATGAACAAATTTCTGAACAAATTTGTTGTATTTTATGACACTGCTCATTCGAATAACATTATAGTAATTGTCCTAGCCTAAACTCATTATTTTATTACATTAGATTTTTTTAAGGAAGTTAGAAATTGTTTAAAGACAAGTAGCGTTCAAAAAGGCAGTTTAGAAGCAAAAACAAGGCAGCTCTGCTTTCTCTGCAGAAGTTCATGTGTGTGTGTGTGTTTGTGTTCCTATTCATGTTTTTAGTCCTGGGCGATGGAAAGTTGTGGCCAAGTTCCATAAACGCCCTCAGCAAAGTTACTCTGCAGAGTTTGAGGTCAAAGAATTTGGTGAGTCCATTTTACCTGAAATATTTACTATGAAACATTAATAAACTTTACTTGTGTTTTACATGTAATTTTACAGTTTTGCCTAGTTTCGAGGTCAAAGTGACACCTGGGAGCACCTCCTTTTATGTGGACAGTCCAGAACTAAACATCAGCATCAAAGCTACGTATGTGGAGAGTTTTAGTTTTGAAATTGTGCTTTAGATCAAGTTTAACTGGTAGATTTGTTGGAGGAGAACTAAAGCCTTATGTTCACATGTTGCGATCAGTTGTTTATCTTCGTCAACCAGTTTGACTTTCTTGTGTTTCTACTGTAGGTATTTGTTCGGTAAAGAGGTGGATGGAGCAGCACATGTTGTGTTTGGAGTCATTCGTGAGAGTCAGAAAAAGAGCTTTGCCAGTTCACTTCAGAGGGTCATGGTGAGCACAAACTTACAAATCAGTTGCATTTCTGTCATGGCTTCTTGTTGATTACTTCAGTGCTACATTCTGTCTGAAGATGTTAAGTATTTATGGTGGTCAAATAAAGCACAGCTAACAAATCAACCCACCAGTTAATCCCTACTAACACTAACTACTAATACTAACACTGTATTTAATTTCTGTGATGTCACATTAGATTGAGAATGGCAGTGGAGCTGTTACACTAAGGAGAGAGCACATCACACAGACGTTTCCAAACATCCTCCAGCTGGTTGGAAGTTCCATTTATGTTGCTGTGAGTGTGATCACAGACAGCGGTAAGAAAAACAAAAAACTGTGACTGTTCAGGATTAATGTATTGTATAAATGCTACATTATTGTTATGGCTCATTAATTAAGTTTAAAATAACTGTAAATATAACAAGTGCTTAACTTTTTTCTACATTGCCTTTACTCTCAGTATGTGTGTATGTCTCCTCCTGGTTGTCTGTCAGAATTAAAGACATACTGTAAATACAACCCAGAAACTACTGTAAAAAGCCTTTACCAACACTTCTTCTTCCCTCTAACATAAGGAATGTAAGACTACTCAATGACTGTCTACTGTACAGCTCCTCAACAGGAAAACCAGGGCTTTTAAAGACAGACAGACAAGGGCAAAACAGATATAGCATAATAACCATATAATAGTCTAGTATTATAATGATATAGTATTAGTCAGCAGAGTAGTCAGTAGACAGGACACAGGCTGAGTTCAGTATCAGCGATCTGGCAGCTGTTAGATGTCAGGTTGGTTTGTATGTAGACTGAGGTAATGATGACATTCATCTGTATGTGTTTGATCTCAGGTGATGAAATGGTGGAAGCAGAGTTGAGAGGTATCCAGATCATTACATCACCTTATACTGTGAACTTCAGAAGAACACCAAAATACTTCAAACCAGGAATGCCCTTCATTGTGTTGGTAAAACGTGTTTCAATGGCCATAAATAAACTACAGTAGTAAGACGCTACATCTGTTTGGCTAATATTGAGCTAAACATTTTAATTCAGCCACAGTTTTATATTGTGAAAAACCAGCTGCGTATAACTAAAAAATAATTGAAAAAAATACTGATTTACTTACTATTCAGTCAGTTAGGACAGGATAGGACTTTATTAATTCCACAATAGGGAAATTTTTGTGTTTACAGCAGCAGCATGATGGACAAAAGAAAAGTAAAAACACCAAAAGTAAAAATTGTGCAAAAGGAAAACAGTAATAATAGTTCAAGAAAAGCAACAGTTTAACAGTTGAGACAAAGTAACACTGGATTCTTTGACTGGGTGTGATTATGTGATTCATTAAGTGGTTCATGAAGTCAGATGTTTTCTTATTGTTCAGTTGTTGTTTCTCTGAGGACAGGTTGAAGTTATGAATCCTGATAAAACTCCAGCACAAGGTGTCCCAGTGGTGGTGGATCCAGGTAATGTGAAGGCCGTCACTGCAGCCAACGGCATCGCAAAGTTCACCATCAATACAGTGCCAGGGTCTCAGACACTATCCATCACTGTAAGTCTCAAAAATGTCAGAATTTCACCCCTTTATATTACAATCTATTAAATTAAGCTTAAATCTAAATTTAAATATTACTTACATTTGTGAAGTGGAGAGTTCCAGCATGATGGAAATATTGACTACTCAGCTAACACAACACAGAGAACATCCATTAGACAATTTCCATTAGAGTAAATAACCAAGTTTCTACTGTAAGTGGCCATAAGTGAAATTTTAGACTTGAACAGGAAGGCTTGGACAAAACATCAGGACCCGGTTTAAACTTGTGTAGTTACAGTAGTGTCTTTTCTTAAATAAATTTTTACCTGAATTATATTTTATTTGCCAGATTTTCTAAACTTAGTTATATTCCATTTTCATCAAAATATTCAGCATTTGAATCCTTAACAATGACAATTTATGTTTGCTACAGTTTATTGAATTGAACTAGCCAAATTTTGGCTGGTACTTAGTAATACATTCACCTCTATGTTGCTCTGTCTTTAGGCAAAGACCAATGATCCTTCTATTTTACCTGAGAGACAAGCAATGGCCACCATGGTAGCTCAGCCATATACTACCAACAGCAACAACTACATGTCCATCCAAATATTTAAAGAAAGTCCTGAAGCAACATCAGACGTCAACACAGGTAAAAAACAGTGATAACATTTCTAGTAGATCTTTTCACTTTCTGATACAAAATGCATTTTTTACAGGTGCAGAGCTTCAGTTAGGAGACAAACTCAATGTCTACCTTGTTTTCAATATACCGTCAACTCAACACAGCGACATCACATACCTGGTGAGGGATGTCTACTCCAACAGTAATGACTTACTTGATTTTTAAGGAAACTGTTAATTGACAACTTAATTTGATGTTGTTACCCAGGAACAACATCTAATTAAGTTTTTTGTGTCCATAATGATAAATATGGTGAAACCACTTTAAATAGAAAATAATGCATAGTCTTCACCCACAGAGCAGCAGCTCTGAAACACAGCTGCTATACTGTAATTAAAAGGAAGCAGCACAGCAGACAATATCTGATTGGCTGAATGTGTCAGTGATCCAGAAATATTTAATAATCGTTTTAGAGAGATCATACTTTTTAAATGTACAAAGTTACTAAACAAGTTGTAGTCTTCAGTATAAATGCTTTGTTTGTGTGTCATGATCTACTAACTAGTTGGTTGAGTTGAGTTGGTGTGACCATTTTTCATACTGTTATGAATTTAATTTAATTAGTATGTGTTCCTTTAAGAAGAAATATGCAGCAGGTCAAAGTCAAGTACAGTATAAGAATATTTTGCAACTTGACGTGACCCATATGTTTATAATTGTGTGTACTGTAAATGAAAATTACTGTAAAATGTGTCTTATGTTTTACTGTCTATACTGATTTTCGCACTTGGAATAGTTCGCACATGGAAACAAACTAACAGCTAATGGCTCTGAGTATAAACCTCTCCTTGTGTAATATATGGTCTAATAAAAAAAACAAGGACAGGAGACACTTATTCTTTGAAATGGACTTTTATCCTGTTTTTTTACAAAACTGGAAAAACTAAAAGAGTGAGGGCTCTGCTGTTGTACCTTAAAAAGTCTTTTACAAAAAGGCATGGCGGGCATGTGAATAACTTAAGTGCTGAAGTGTAATATTTGTCTTTAGATCCTGAGCAGAGGTCAACTTGTGCAATATGGCCGTTACAAGAGACAAGGCCAAGTATTAATAACCCTGAACGTCCCCATCACCAAAAACATGCTGCCGTCTTTCCGCATCGTAGCCTACTACCATCCAAGTGATAATGAAATAGTTTCAGACTCCGTTTGGGTGGATGTCAAGGACACATGCATGGGCTCCGTAAGACTCACAAACACTAAACACCCCCTGTAAAAATAATGAACTTTCAAAATATGTAGTTACATACTGTAGTTAACATGTAGCTGGTTCAGGAAATACAAAACATAAACTTGTTTTAATCAGCTGAAGTTGGAATCTTCAAGACCTGCTCCATCGTATAAGCCTCGTGGGATGTTTGGTCTGAAGGTCACTGGAGATCCAGGGGCCACAGTGGGACTGGTGGCTGTGGACAAAGGTGTCTACAGCCTAAACAACCAGCATCGACTTACTCAGAAAAAGGTCATTTCTTTCTTTCTTACTTTCTTACTTTCTTTCTTTCTTTCTTTCTTTCTTTCTTTCTTTCTTTCTTTCTTTCTTTCTTTCTTTCTTTCTTTCTTTCTTTCTTTCTTTCTGCTAAATATAAACTACATATAAATATGAATAAACTGCACCTGTTTCATTATTACTACTTCTAAAATTCAGGTCAACACAAGATTAGCCAAAAGGCATAGAATAAGTATTTTAGAATGTTTTCAAATAAACATCCCACAGCAATAAATTAGTTTTGGAGCAGGTGCTTCAGATTATTAGTGTACAGTCTACCGGTACAGTACTGTATGTTTGTTTGTGTTACATGCTGTACCTTTGAGATGTGTGTGTTTGTATTTGTGTTTACACAGGTTTGGAAAATTGTTGAGAAGTATGACACTGGCTGCACACCAGGTGGAGGGAAGGACAGTATGGGTGTTTTCTATGATGCCGGGCTGTTGTTTGAGTCCAGTGCTGGTTCTGGGACTTCTCATAGACTAGGTAACTAGTGGTCCAGTACTGGTTGACCCAGCTGTTCACAAGAATCACAATTAAGTTGTTCTTTATTTCTCCATATTAAAACCTTGTACTGAGCTCTGTTTACAGTAGATGAACTAAGTACATTTCAGTTTAAAACTACTAGGACCAACTACCAAGCAAGTTTATCATAGACTTACTAAAACCAAATAATTTCGGAATTGATTAATATTATCATATTGTCATTCTGTATATACAGTACAAATGTAACAAACATAACCAGTTATATTGTACCCCAAACTCACTGCATGAGCAGGATAAACAAAATGACAGGAAGAGAGCCTAAAAACTGCTAGGCAAGAAGAAAGATGACATGAAAACAAAACAAAAAAAAACAAATACAAAAGATAAGGTCTTAAACAAAAACCAGAATGGGATGACCAGGATTACCAGGATGACAACAACAACAAGAGTAAGGATGACATGTCTTTACTGTATACACAGCATGGAGTCTAGATGTAAATCATGATTACTCCAGGGAAGCAAAGAACAGGAAATGATGTTAGTGGCAAGGTAAGGTAATCAGCCTGGAGGAAAATGTCGACCCGTAGGAGCACTGACTGGCAACTTGTTTAATAAAAAAACAGTAACACAACCAAAAACACTCATTTACACAACATACAGAAAAAAACAAGGACTGGGAGGAAAAACACTATAACAGGGAAACCTGACTCACAGGACTACAAGGCAAAAGACTGAAATACACATTAGAAATGCAAAGAATACATGACCTGGAGTAGAGTAGCAGACAGATCAGCTGGGAGAACAGACAGTGTGACGTGGCCTGGCAACATCAACGAACTAGCAGTGGGAGAGTAAATCAGGTGCAGTATTTGAGCAGATGCAGAGGTGAGTCAATCAGTGCTGGTCACAGGTGGCAGAGGGCAAAATCAGGGAGGAGGAGTCCAGGTGACTGGAGTCAGGGGCATAGACAGAGACGGAGACTCTGCTGCAGAGTCTACTTACTGCTGGTTGAGCGTTGTTGAAGATCTAACCTATGATATATTTCCAGATTTGAACTGTCCGGCCCCAACCAGGAGGAAACGGAGCACCGGTAAGAACCAAATCTAATTCTTTGAACATCCTGTTTCTGTAACCTTCACTTGTGTATTAGTGGTAAAACAAATGGTTTTTGCTATGTAAGTACTGCATAAAGAACTTGAGCCACTTGTACTTGTACTTGTACTTGCCACTTGTACACTTGAACTTGAGCCACTTGTATGTACAGTATATAGTGTATATTATATTTATATGGCATAATTTGTTTTACTACAACTGAACTGTTGCAAATCATACAACAACTCAAAACAACTCTAAAAAAGTCAAAGTATCAATCAATAGTCAACAGTGAAGGGAAGCCTTGATTTCACAGTGGTAGTTTCACAACAACCAAACTTAACATTTCTTTTATTTTGCATTGCAGATGAGGACAGTTATATGGACAGCAATGAAATAGTTTCTCGCACACTCTTCCATGAAAGTTGGCTGTGGAGCAACATCAAACTGCCTGCTTGTTCTAGACAAAACCCAGATTGGTGAGGAAACAGAAACACACAGAAATACTGCACTGATAACTGCATTGTCTTCTAATTATGAACACTTGTCCCTTATTAGTGCATCTACATCATATGAGGAAAGGGTTATTTTGCAAGACTCAATCACAACCTGGCAGTTCACTGGTATTAGTCTGTCAAGGACTCAGGGTGAGGACTCAGTGATTATAAATTGTCCCTTTATAGGTGTAAATCTATGGTCTTACAAACATTTACTCATTCTGTCTTTCAACAGGAATCTGTGTTGGGGATCCACTAGAGGTCATTGTCAGGAAGGATTTCTTCATTGATCTCAGACTGCCCTACGCTGCTGTCCGTGGAGAGCAGCTGGAAGTTAAAGCAATCCTCCACAACTACACCCCTGAACCTATCACTGTGAGTCTGTGTTACATTAGAAACTAAACTTGTTTGCATGTAGTGTTATGATACAGTAGTGTACAGTGTGTGACATATAAATCACTTGCAGCCACCAGGAAACAGAAATTGAATGGGGCCACAGAAAATATCATGGGCCGTCATGACTCTAGACGGCCCCCAGGACAGCTGCACATTCTGACTCAAACATTATGCATTGAATAATTAAATTTTCAAATATACCGTATAATTAATCCTATGTAAATTATTTTAATTCTTAGAATAAACAACGCATCACATGTACTGTACCATTTTATCAGTATTTGATATACTTGATCTCTCTCAATCTCCAGTTGGAGTTCTGCTTCTGGCACCAAGTGTGTCCTTGAGCAAGACGCTCCACACTATCTCCCCGGGCGCTGTAAATGGCTGCCAACTGCCCCTACAGGGGATGGGTCAAATGCACAGACAAATTTCATTTCCATGTACTTGTACATGTGCGAGGACAAATGTGAATGCAATTCTTTTCTATCTGTTGGTTTTTAAGGTTCGCGCGGAGCTGATTGAGGAGGAGAATATTTGCAGTGCTGCTAATAAACGTGGAAAATATAGCCAGCAATTACAAGTACAGCCACAAACTACAGCATCTGTACCCTACATTATCATTCCCATGAAAGAAGGACAGTTCCGCATTGAGGTCAAAGCCTCTGTTATGGACTCACCTCTCACTGACGGGATCATGATGATGCTGCACGTGGTGGTAAGACACAGACTCTGTCTAGTGGATTCAAACCTTCAAACGAAAGGTTTACATTTCATCTCAGGCCTGTCATCTGCTTTAAATTTTATTTATGCCCACTAATATTCAGCTGAGTTGTTGTGTAGCCACTAATTTGAAAGTAAAACCAAGTCAGAATAAATGAAAGTGTGTCCACATCCTCTAGAGTAACAGCTTTGAGCATATTCAGAGCTACAATCCTATTATCCGCAGAATTGCTGTGTGTTTCTGTGAACTTTAAATCTGATACAAATCATATAGTGAGATGCGATTGTAAGTTTCAGTTTTATATTTAAAAATATTGCCTAACAGTTTAACAGTAAAGTGAAGCAGATATATGTTTAGGGATACATTTCATGTAAATATTGAGTTTGAGAGAGCCATATTGTATTTTCTCAGTGTATAAATATAATATATACATTTTTTGCTTTTTAGCCTGAAGGTATACTGGTTAAATCTTCTCAGGTTGTAGTTCTTGATCCATCTAAAAAAGGTGCAGGTGAGTTAACACATTAAAAGTTGCATTTGATTGTTATTTAGTAGTAAAAAAACGAATAGTTGTTGTGTAAAAATGTACACATTCCACATTTGTTTACTTCTCCATTTAGATGGTAAACAAGAAGTCATTCTCAACAGTGCTATTCCTAAGAAGGGTTTGGTTCCAAACACTCGTACCAACACACAGATCTTTATAACAGGTGAGATGTACAGTAATGTTATATAATGAAATACATGCACAAAGTTTGTTAGCAGATGAAGAATAATCTGAACAATTTCTGTATGTGGATCCTTTGCAACTTAAACTATGTAGTTTCTTCATTTTGATTGTTAACATTTAGATTCTTGTGTGTTTACTCAGGGAAAGAAAATAAAGGAGTAGTGGAGAACTTTATTAATGGCCACTCCATGGGTACTCTGATCATCCAGCCAGGCGGCAGTGGAGAGTCGAACATGATCCACATGACTCTACCTGTCATTGCAACAACGTATTTGGATAAAACCAACCAGTGGGAAACTGTGGGCTTTGACAAACGTAATGAAGCCCTTCAACACATTACAACTGGTAGGTTAATACACACAGTGTTGGTTTTACAGGTACCAGATACAGCATTGTATTCTACAGTTAACTTAAAGGCGGCCTGTTGTAGCGGGCCCACATGCACAATGAGACAATGAGGTACAGTAAGTAAAAGGTAGTTTAATGACAAAGTGAGTGAGTCCATTGTACAAGCAGAGGTCGATACACAGGTGAGCAGCAGGCAGAGGTACAGGAAGGGAGCTGGCTGAGACGGCGTACAATAAACAGGCTTAATCACATGATAGTCAGACAGGGCTACGATACCGTAAGGGCAAGGCAGTTGGCAAAATAATGCAGGACCAGGATCGATCACAAGGCAAGAACTGGATAACAACACTGGAAAGTGTTGAGTACACGCAACAATCTGGCAAAGGTATGAGGTGAGTACTGGCAGTTAAATAGCAGAGCTAATGATGATTGGATACAGCTGATCACGTCACATGACAAACAAAAAAGATACAAAATACAATTCAAAATAAACACAAAAATACTGATACAAAATAAAACAGGAAATGTGTGACAGAACTTAGCAGGAGTAGCTACAGCCTCAAATCTATTTTTTTCCTCTTTTTTTTTCCATCCATCCATTTTCTTAACCGCTTACTCCCTAGGGCAGGGTCACGGGGGTGCTGGAGCCTATCCCAGCTAGTCAGTCCATCGCAGGGCAACACATAGACAGACAACCATTCACTCACACCTACGGGCAATGGAGAGAACCCACGCAAACACGGGGAGAACGTGCAAACTCCACACAGAAGGGCACCGCCTCCAGGAATCGAACCCAGAACCTTCTTGCTGTGAGGCGACAGTGCTACCCACCGCACCACCGTGCCGCCCTCTGTTGTTTTTCATTAATTCATTTATTGTTTCTCACATATCTACTGTAGCTTATACACTTTTGTGCAAGACTGTCTGTTTCTGTCTCTTTCTTTTCATTTAGTTTATGTTTTAGGCAAAACTGGCTTTAGATACTGTACTCTTATCTGTACTGTACTCAGACAGAAGAGTTTTATTATTTTTATTCCTGTCATGAGTCCATGACAGCCCATAAGGACTGAATCAGAACCAGAACCAGAACCAGTGTATAACTGATACGTACCTAAAAGAAACTCAAAGCAACAATTAACACAAAACACTCCTTTAAAACAAAACTAGAAATAAACCTAGGACAAACGGACAAAACTAAACTGTGTCGGGAGCTGAGTGACAAGAGAAAGGTAAGTAGTGTGGGGAGCCTTGGGCCTTCAAATCCTTCCAGACAGCAGCCTGAGCATCTGAAGGGAACAATCTGGTCTGAAATGAGGGGGGGGTTCCGTCAAACCAGGTGAACCCAACAGTTATAATGAGCCTGAGCACAAACAGCCTGGGGACTTGGCTGAAGAATGTGGGCCCTTTTTGAAAAGTTGCACCAGAGGAGCATGAAACAGTCTGTGGGGCTGCAGCGGGGCGAGTTCAGAGAGTCCTCTAAGAGGACAATAGTTTGTTTAACCCCATAGAAGCCCACACTATTCAGCAGCCAAGGAGTGGAAGAGCACACAGCCTCGGCCCAGTCTAATGTGGACTGTCTGTTTGGTAATAATTTGGGGCTTGTACCGAGTCCTGATGACGTGGGCTCCTTGGCCTGCTCTGACTGGGCCTGTTTGTGGCTGGGTCATTCTGCCATGACCCACCATCGGATGGTGGGTCGAGTCCATTAAGGTGCATTTGGACAAAGTTACAACCAGAACCAGTGTGTAACTGATAAGTCCTTTTACTAGAAACTCAAAGCAAGAACTAACACAAAACCTCCTTCAAAACAAAACTAGAAATAAACCCAGGAGGACGAAACTCTAGACATTTTAACTAAAAATGAGAAAACAAAACCCAGAATTAACGAGGCTTAAACAGAGCTAATATGGCTAAAGAGAACGAGCTAGTCGCGATCGTGAGCATGAACAAGAGTATGAACATGGCATGACAAAAGCTATAAAATAACTGAGTCTGTGGCAACAAGCAGCAAGGAGTGAAAATGTGTGAAAAGGCAGAGGGGAAGATGCAGGTTTGAGGAATTGTCCTGATTGCAAAGTTTACTGAGGGAGAGAGGGGGAGTGGGCAGAACCAGCCTACGTTGCTGGCAGAACCAGCCCAGGAATCCTCCATCAATCCACAGAAACCCCCCCCCCCCCACCCCCCACCCTCCCGCTGTGAGGCGACAGTGCTACCGACTGCACCCAGACCAGGAATCATGACGATTCTTATTATTCTTATATATTATCTGTTTATTTATTCTAACAAGTTTTGTTTTAGGAACAGTAATTTTATTTAGCATCATTTAAGCTGAAACATGAGATTCAATACACAATTTTATGGTAGGGAGTAAACAACTTGTTTGTGTCCAGGCTTCCAGAACATGTTTGCCTTCCGTAAATCAGACGGGTCTTTTTCTATATTTTCCAGCAGACCAAGCAGCACTTGGTAAGACATCTGAACATCTGTGTGGCAAAACAGTGAGCTCAGTCTGCGTTTCATGTACTAATACACTAACATAAGCCACGCCTCCTCGTCTTATCCTCTCTAAGGCTGACAGCCTATGTTGTCAAGGTGTTCTCTATGGCCAACAGTCTGGTGCCAGTGCCAACCAACGTGATCTGTGAGGCTGTCAAGTTTCTGATCCTCAACACACAGCAGTCGGATGGACAGTTCAGAGAAGTTAGGACAATTTATTTTTAAGAGACGACTGTAAGTTGACTGCTTTACTCAACTTCATTATTAGAGTATGTGCAAGTTGCTAATGGCTGTAACCATAGTATCTGGACAAAAACTGCACTGGTGTGTGTGTGTGTGTGTGTGTGTGTGTGTGTGTGTGTGTGTGTGTGTGTGTGTGTGTGTGTGTGTGTGTGTGTGTGTGTGTGTGTAGGGTGATGTGTTTGGCACAGATTCAGATGCCTCCATGACGGCCTTCTGCCTCATCGCTCTCCAGGAGTCACGGTCACTCTGTGCTGCCTCTGTTACTGTAAGTAACAGGTTTATAGGTTTTATTCTTACCTGAGCAGGTTATTAAAAACTTACACTAACCTTAATATACCATCAGTTTACTATCATATTTAGTATTGGTATAGTACCCTGCATTTGGTAGGAGAAAAAATAAAAGACCATGAATGTGAACTAGATTAAAAATGGTTTATTTTCTTTTGGTGAGTGATATTCTACTAAATATAAAGGAAACTGACTCTTACTATGATGCATCTCACAGCTTGTTAATACAAGCAAATAAGGAGGTTCAGTTAAGCTGATAAGACACAAAAAGAAGAAGCATGACACATCTCGGGCGGCACGGTGGTGCGGTGGGTAGCACTGTCGCCTCACAGCAAGTTCTGGGTTCTGGGTTCGATTCCCGAAGGCGGAGGAAAGACCCAAATGCAACAACCCACAGACAGGACTGACAATAAATGGTTTAATAATCAAAACATACAGAAAGGACAATACAAACTAAGGTCACTGCGTATTCAGGCTAAGAACACAGAACATGCCAACCACAAAACCTAACACACTATATATATATATATATATATATATATATATATATAATATAACATATTTATGTAACATATTTGATTGCTGATTGTTTTCAATGTTACTTTTCCTGCTATACAGTCTTTAACAAGCAGCGTAGACAGAGCTGTGACATACCTTGAGAAGCGTCTGCCCAGCGTCACCAACCCTTATGCTGCCGCCATGACGTCATACGCTTTGGCCAACGAAGGCAAACTGAACCGAGGGATCCTCTACAAGTTTGCTTCTCCGCGTAAATCTTAAATGATTTTTTTCAAAAATAAAACTCATACCTAAAACTCATACCTTTGAGGTACAGTAAATTAGAAGCTACATTTAATTGGATTTATTAGATATGTTCCCGTTTAATTACATATGACTTTCGCGACTAAAAAAAGTGAAACATGTGGATTTCTTTTCAATAAATAAAAAAAAACACAAGCCTGTATTTACTGTAAGTGTGTACTTAATGAGGCCATAAATGAGACCTTTTAAAAGATTACAGTAAAGCTTCATAATATCATGAAATGTTGATAATGAATGAGGTCCATCTGATGTCTTAAGAAGTTAATGCTCTGTGTTTTCCGCAGAATCATCTGACTGGCCTGTAATCAAAGGAAATGTTTACACACTGGAGGCCACTGCTTACGCTCTTCTGGCTCTGGTCAAGGCCAAGGTGAGAAAATGTCACTTACTGTATGTGTTTCACCAGCACAAAACATGTGGAAATTAATCAAAGCAGATCAGCTTTGGTGGTGCTCCAACTGACCAAAGGACACATTGGATAATTGTAGTGCAGATTTACAGCAGAAACGTATATTGGTCTTGTGTATTGTTTACTGTATGTAGTTTATGGTTAAATTTTTCATCAGCTGCTTTTTAAAGGCTGGGCCTAAAACTTCTATCTGTGCTTTGCGCTTTGAGCAGACATGCAAAGGGATAGAAACTCTTGTTTAATTGGATTTCCCAGCCTTAATGATCATCCTGTCTACCTTTTGTTGGGTTTGGTTTTGTAAGGTCTTAAACTTTATGTTGTAAAATGTCTTGAGATAACCTTGTTTGGAGTTGCCGCTATATAAGTAAAATGGAATTAAATTGAGCAGCAGGTTTACTGTATATTGTCACAGCTCTGTCTCTCTGGTCATCATTTTTTGCCATTTCCTGTTTTATTTTGTACTCTGTCATCTTCGTTTCTCCATTACGTTTCTAGTCACGTGAATTCTCAGATCAGTTTCTCTTTAGCAATCAGTCTGTGTATTTAGCCCCATGTCTCAGCACTGCCAGTCTCCAGATTGTTAGCTCCAGCAAGTAAGTCCTATTGTGTATCGGTTGTGGATTGTGTTTCTATTTCGCCTTGCCTGCTCCCTTTGCTCTGCTTTTGGACTCTGCCTTTGGATATTGAACATTGTCTGGAGATCGACTGCCTTTGCCTGATCCTTGTCTGTACTGTTGACTTCATTCAAGTTAACCTGTGTTTCGACCTCTACCTGTGTTTGACCAAGGATTTTCATTTAAACTCTACAAACTGAGAACTGTATGCTGTGCGTTTGGGTCCTTCACCTTGCTGTTCCTGCTGAGTGTGACATATTTTACCCTGTGGATCATTACACCACACTCAAATAATCATAAAGCTGCATTGTGGCACACAGATGAGTTGTTGAGAATTACGCCAGCTGCCACTGTGTGTTTTGAACAAACGCAAAACAATATTTATTTCACAAAAACGAAGATGTGCATGAAATAAAATTACTGGATCTTCCTGCCTTCTGTTTTAAGGCCTTTGAAGATGCCAGACCTGTTGTGAGATGGTTTAACCAGCAGCAGAAAGTGAATGGAGGCTACGGATCAACTCAGGTAACAGAACTTTATTAATCTTGACCTCAGCCTGTTTTCTGTCCTGTTTCACTCTTATGAGTTAATCTGTGTTTATAATGTATCTTGGCCTTTTTCTGTTTGCTTCAGGCCACTATGATAGTGTACCAGGCAGTAGCAGAGTACTGGACCAGTGCTAAAGAACCAGACTATGAACTAAATGTGGACGTCTTGTTGCCAGACCGATCGTTTCCTAACAAATACAAGTTCAGCAGAGAAAAACACTTTACAAGTGGTACAAGAGCAATGAAAGTGAGAAAACACAAAGAATAAAACTTGCTCAGTGAAACCTTTACTCTTATACCGTGTGTGTGTGTGTGTGTGTGTGTGTGTGTGCGTGCGTGCGTGCGTGTGTGTGTTTCAAATCTTTACAGTTCAATGACATAAACAAAGATGTCAAAGTGACGGCGACTGGCTCAGGAGAAGCAACATTGATTGTGAGTTTCACACGTTTCTTAACCTTATGTTGTAACGTCAGACAGAAGCCAGTGTAACATTAGAATATTTTTTCTGTGTGACAGATGGTGTCGTATTATTATGCTTTACCTAAAGAGAAGGAGAGTGATTGTGAGAAGTTGACATGTCAGTGACGCTCACCCCAGGTAGTTTGGTTCTCTCTTTATTCTTTGAGTTTCCCATCTTTTAAAATTCTGTTATATTAATGTCTGTGATGTTTGTTCTTATAGAGGAACAGGCCGATGAGATGATATACACGTTGACAATAGAAGTTTTGTGAGTACAATCAAGACAACAGTTTAGCCATTCAGTCATTGACTTCTGACATATTTTTTGCATATTTTATGCAGATATAAGGACAAGACGCGTGATGCAACCATGTCAATCCTGGATATTGGTTTGTTAACGGGCTTCACAGTTAACACAAATGACCTGGATGCAGTAAGAACCTTTACATACACACAAGTTTGTGTTATGGTTTAAATGAGTTTCTCACTGTCTACATGTATATGTTTGTGTGTAGTTGTCTAAAGGTCACGGTCGCATTATTTCAAAGTATGAGATGAACAAAGTCCTGTCAGAAAGAGGCTCACTCATCATTTATCTGGACAAGGTGAGACATCACTGCTTCTCTGTTTCCTATTCACTCTGTTCATTTCTACTTCACCTTTGATTTACATTTTTATGCAGGTTTCTCACACACGACCAGAAGAAATCAGATTTAGGCTCCATCAGAAACTGAAAGTTGGTGTCTTACAACCAGCTGCTGTGTCTGTCTATGAATACTATGATCGTAAGTCTCAAAGACTCTTAAAAACTACCTAAAATCTTTTATAAAATATTTTTATCTTGGCTGCAAATTTCAATGATAGTAGATATGACTATTTATTAAATATTTACAATTATTGATGTGGTGCAATTACAGTATTAGACTGATTTCAAATATATTTCTTCAGAAAAACACTGTGTGAAATTCTACCACCCAAAGAGGAAAGCTGGAGCGCTGCTGCGGATCTGTAGAAATAATGAATGCACGTGTGCTGAAGGTAAAAATAGCCATTCTATTAGTAACTTAGTCATGTGTTTAGACAATACAGTAATCTGCTGTCCAGGAGAAATGTATCTGGGAAAATCAGAGCTCACTAATGCACCTACTGTTTCATGATACAAGTAATTAATGTGTTAAAAGTCTGCTAATGTGCTAAAAGAGATTCTGCTGATTGCATCTGATGAGCCATACTCTTCTAAAAGGAATCAGTAAAATGTACTGAAGCCTAAAGTGGAGTTTCTTAGACAAATAACCCAGTTCTAGAAAACAAACTCCTGAAAGATTGAGATGGGACTAAATCACTAACCAACATACGGTATTCACAGTGTAACTACTGCTACTTACCATTAACAAATAAACCTGTCTACAAACATACACATACTGTAATGCTCAACTAATCTGTCATCAGTTGTATATTCACTTTTTGTTCTTTGTATTTCCAGAAAACTGCAGTATGCAGAAGAAGGACAAAGTCACTAATGATCAGCGCACAACTAAATTATGTGAAAGTACACAGAGCAGCAAAATTGATTTTGGTAAGAAAATGTACCTGAACTAATTGATGCATCCCTCTCATTTGAAGAGATATTTTAGAATGTAAAATTACAAGATTAAATAAGCTAATTCAGAACTTATGTGTACACAGCCTACAAAGTGAAACTGGTCAAATTCTCAGAGGAATTGTCCACTGACGTTTACAGAATGGAAGTACAAAGAGTCATCAAGGAAGGTTAGTAATCAATCATTTAAAATGTGAAATCTCCTTCCAAAGCGTCTTACGTCTAACTAGGTTTTTTCCTTTGGAGTACTGTAAGTGTCTTTTCTCTGTTTTGCTGTATTTTCATTACAGGGAGCTCTGATGTGGATCCTGTGAATAAAGAGCGCGCATTCCTCAGTTATCCACACTGTAGAGTTACATTAGATCTGGTAGAAGGCAAAACCTACCTTATCATGGGCGCGTCCACTGATATTCACAGGGATGGAGAGATGTAAGTTTGTTTTAATGTGATCATATGTGTTGTACTGTACATGTAGCTTACAGTTTAGCATATCGTTTTACTACCTGCTGCTGTTCAGGCCACGGTTCATAAGAGGCTGCTACTTCTTCATGTAACATACCAGGGTGTTGGAGAGAGTTGGCCTCAGACCTAAAGTTTTTTTGTTTTCCCCAGATATCAATACATTCTTGGTGAGAGAACCTGGATTGAATATTGGCCCACACCAGCAGAGTGTCAGACAGAGGCCCACAGACCTACCTGTGTAGGCATTGAAGAGATGGACCGGCTGTTTACATTTCTTGGATGTTTGTGAAGTGAAATTCAAAAAGGGGGAAAAAAAGAATTTGCAGTTACATTGTTACTGAATAAAACCAAAAAGCCATAATCTCAAACTTTGTGACTTACTTAAAGGTGCCTGCACATGCAAAATTCACTTTTTGGACATTCTGGTACATTTACAGTATATGACTCCCTGGTTCATGTTAAGACACTCCTGGTGTGTTAGAAGTACACCCCCTACTTATTTCACATTTTTGAGAGTTTATCCAATACGGTTCAAGAACCGTTGTTTCAAATTTGGCGGACTGGGTAGGTCTGCATTCTATTGACTACTCACAGACCCAGCTTCGGCCCCGCCCTTCAGTCACTCACTTCAGTCACAGACAAAAGAAGAAGTCGTCACTCTGTCAGGTTTTCGTCTTGTTTCCAGTTTTTATTTTGAAAGGTCTTAGTTTGTCATCAGTGTTTTGGTTCCAGTTTCCTGTTTTATTTTGTAAGCACTTCCGTTTCTGGTCACGCCACAGCAGTTCCCGCTTTACTTCCGGTTTTCAGTTACGCACCTGTGTCTCATCTGTCATTACTCACCAGGACATTTAAACACCACCTGTTTCCTTAGTTCTCTGCCAGATCGTTGTACACTTAACGTCACTTTCCAGCATTCCATTGATAGCTTATTTTGTGTTTGACCCCGCTCCGTATTTTTCGACTTCTGATTCTCGCCTGATCCTGACCTGGTATTGTATCCTGTGAATTCTGTTACCGACCCGTGCCTGTCCTCTGGAAGTGATTGAGCCTGTTCCTTCTGTGCCTATGCCTTCATGCTTTCAAGTGTATGACCCGGACTGTTTTGAGACTACGATTCCCGCATTAAAGCCCTTTACCTACTCCATCTGTCTGTTGCGTCTGCACTGAGCATTTGGGTCCTCTCTCTGCCGTTCCGTGACACACTCACTGTGACACGAACTGACATGAGGCCATTAGAGTTCACAAAGTGCTCCGTTGTTGGTTGTTCCAACCAGAATGGCAGCCTTTTCATTTTACTGGCAAATGAGAAAGAAAAACTTTATGGATTAATTTTATTGTAAATGGACCGGTGCCGGCACCGCTGACTAAATGTTTCTTTGTGTGTGGACACCATTTCACCTCCGTCTGCTTTGGAAACGAGGGTATATTTATTACTGGGCTTGAGGTTGAAGAAGCGCTCCATTCCTACAAGACATGATCCACTTGCTGCTTCCACAAACGTAAGTACATGCTTGATACTTATTGGATGTATGTACTCCAGAAGTTTCTTTGTTTATAATCAAGCTTCCCTCCTGTGTAAGGAATGCTGATGGCTAGAACAGTTGATGCTAACAGCTACAGCGGTAGAGAGAGAGAGAGAGAGAGAGAGAGAGAGAGTGTTGCAAGGTGCTGCCACGCAATTTGGATGAGTCCAAGCCTCTCCAGCATTCGTCCGGTTCGAATCGTGTGATTACTGAGGTCATTCACTCAGCTCACATTTTAGCTGCTAGCGTCATGTTAGCCGCTAGCACCATGGTAGCGTTGTGTTAGCAGCTAGCGCTAGTCTCCAGCTAGCTGTAAAAATGTAAAAATGAGTTTATATTAGTTTACCCAGCTATGCTCCTAAATAAGCTGTAGTCGTGTTATGAATATTCTGTTGTATTAATTCAGGCTGCTTATTAGCAACCATTATTATTAGCGTTAGCAGCAAATCAAGTTGCGTATTATATAAATCAATAAATTAAATGTGAAATTGCCAGTTAGACGTACCTTCCGCCAGTCGAAGTGTAACCACTTCAACAGCCTCCTATTCGACTTCAGAGTCAGATTTTGGATCAAACGTATGGTTAAACTCCACTACGAGGACGAACTAGCCAGTTTCGCTGTTATGGTGGATTCAGTGACCGTGATTTTTAATTCCCACGGCGGATCACGGCTATGCGCTTCCTCAAAGGGGTGTGGCGATTAACTTCGCTTGCGACACAGCCCTAAAACAGAGCAATATGGAGGACAGCTTAAAACACACATTTTCAGAAGGGGCGTGTAGTGCGATTTACAGCGCTTTTTGGTATGAAAAGTTACAGACACCTTACTGAGACATCAAGGTCCAATTCTTTAGCATTGTGTAGCATGAAAAATGCGTGTGCATGGACCTTTTAAAGAATACATGTTGATGTGGTAATGTTGATTGGTTTCGAAAATAAGTTGCAGTTGAACAAAATAATATAAATGTTTAGTTATTTATGTTTATGTTTAATGATTAGTAATTAGCCAAATAAAATAAATTAGCTCAGTAAAAAAAATACAAGACCTTGAGACATTTGCATTAAATGTGGTGGCGAAGGAGGGGCCACCAATCTGGCAGCGGAGAGCTGGAGGGCTTGGTTGACCAGGAGGGGTCGTGCAGACCACCAGGGGCAGGAACCAGACAGCCGGGCTTCGGAACGGAAGCGAGGTGCAGGCTAGGGACTGGCAAGCAGGGCAATAGAGCAGGAGCAAGCTGAGCTGGTGCAATGACCCAAAGGCAGTACAGGAACTTCAGCATGACTTGAAAACTGTGCAGGAACATGGGCAAGTCATGGCTGCTGTTCTGGGACTTAAGCTGGAACGGGGCTTGAACGCTAAACTTGTGGTGGAGCAGGGCAGAACTGCAGCTCTGGAGCTTGAACTGGGCGAGACTGCAATCCTGTAACTTGAGCTGGCTGAACTGGAGCTTGAGCCAGGACTTGGCATGACTGGACTGGAACTGGGCAAGATAACGGCTGCACAGGAGCTTGACCTGGCCGTGGCTGCTTCAGAGGTGCAGCAGAGGTCAGATGTGGCCGGGCGACAGGTGCAGCAGAGATCAGACACGGCGGTAGGAGCTGTTGCATGCTGAGGCGTCTGGGCAGGACATGGAACTGGACCAGACTGCAGTTTGGTGGACGAGGTATCGGGCAGGGAGAAAGTCTGCAGCAATAGCCTGTGGGTCAATTGCAGGGTAGCTAGACCCAGTTATGAGGCAGGCTGAAGTGTGGTGGCACACCGAGAGGCTGTGGCTGACGGGGGACCAGTGACTGGAGCAACGGAACTAGGTTGTAAAGTAGTAGCAGCAGCAGACTGCAAAACTGTGAAGGGAACTGGCTGAGAAACTGGCTGGTGCACTCTGGAAAACAGTAGCTGGAGCAGCAGTGGTGACGAATGACTTCAGATGAGCTGGGACAGGAGAACATGAAGTTGCCAAACCAGAGTCTTTGGGTTCATATCTAAAAGCTTCCTACTGCTTCAGACAGGAAAGATCAATATCTCTTTTGATTTCACTTACTTAAAGCTCTGAAAGTGAGCCTTACAAATTCAGTAGTGATATTTAGAGGTTAATAACACATGCTCTTTCCTCTCGCCCAAATTCATCATGCTCTTCAGGTTAGGTTTCAGCTTTAAAACAAATTTGGTATGTAAACATTAATGTCTTAATAGGAAACATTGAATATTGCACCGCTAATGTGTATGGCCCTAATGTTGACGACCCCTCTTTCTTTCACAGCTTCTTCACATCACTGTCTGCTCACACTGGTTCCAAACTTATAGTAGGAGGGGACTTTAATTTAGTATTTAACCCAGAGTTGGACAGGCTAAGCAAAGCTGTGAGCAACAGGAACTGGCAATCAGTACAGACCTTAAAACAGTACATGGATGACTTCGGTCTCTGTGACACATGGCGTTCTCTTCATCCTACATCTAGGGAATATACCTTCTTCTTGCCAGTTCACCACTCTCACTCCTGTATAGATTATATTTTAGTAAATGACTTAGTAAATGAGTCTTACAAGATGCTCTGACACAAATATTCATTCTATCACAATCAGTGATCATGCATCAATGTCTATTTCGTTGATTAAGACAGTCACACCATCAACCAGGATTTGGAGGTTTAATACATCATTATTCAATGATCAAGTCTTCATCGGTTATGTCAGGAGAGAGTGGGCAACCTTTATAGTTATAAACGATACACCAGGAACCTCACCTTTGTCAGCGCTTCGCAGATGGCAGACCCACATGCACAGCTCCAGACAAGATTTGGTAGAATAAAACAGGCTTTAATTTTGTTTAGGCAGGTCCAGTTCAAACAAAGGTCATACACAGTAAAAACTCACGGTGACGGTACAGACTGGGTGCAGACAGGCTGAGGTCAAAAACAGGTAGGGTCGTTAACAGGCAGACACGGCTACGGTACAGACTAGGAGAAGGCAAAAACTCAGGAATGGTGAACAGAACACGGGATCAAGATCAGGATACAGACAAGGTAAGGTAACGCTGGATAGGGGTGAAAACATGCAACAATCTGGCAACTGGATATGGTGATTACTGGCGTTTAAATACAGGTGAGTAAATGACTAATGATAAACAGGTGTGTTAACAAGAACCGGAAGTAAGGCGGGAACTAACGTGGTTAGAACAAAAACTGGAAGTGCCTTCACATTAAAACAGGAAGTGAGTCCTAAATTGTGACAAAGTGAGTACAGTGATTCTTTTCTCACTTAGCTGTCACTGCATTGCTGGCTGTCAAAGGTTACCTTAGTAATGTTAAATGGAGCTGCATTTTGAATGCAAATATATATTTGGGGAAAACAAAGTTTGGTTGAAGCCAGATAAACAGACAAATTAGATGCTGCTGCCTGTCCCATGCTGTTGTTTGCAGACCAGAATGGTGCCAAGTCACAACAAAAGTCAGAAATAAAGTTCATGAAAGGAACTTCATAAAGTAAGGTATACAAATGTACAGAATTTAATACAACTATATAAAGTAGACTTTTATAGAAATAAATCCCACAGTTGCTACTGTATTTTAATTTGACGTTACACAAGATGGCTGGTCTACAAGTGTTTAGGAATTGGCTGCCACAGAGATGCTCTTGTCTATAAACAGTCTGTACAACTCAAAATCTTTTATTTTGGTTATCCTTTTGAAATATTCAAATCATCACATCGTTACAGGAAGTCATGATGTGAATCCAGAGGGTAAATTGTGCATCTCCTCAGTCCTCCACAATGTAGGGATGCCTTAGATCTGCAAAAAGACAAAACCCATCCATCCATACATCCATCTTCATCCGCTTATCCGGGGCCGGGTTGTGGGGGCAGCAGTCTGAGCAGAGAGTTACAGGCTTCTTTCTCCCTGGACACTTCCTCCAGCTCTTCCGATGGGACCCCAAGGCGTTCCCAGGCCAGCCGAGAGACGTAGTCTCTCCAGCGAGTCCTGGGTCTTCCTTGGGGCCTCCTACTGGTGGGACATGTCCGGAACCCTAGGAAATTTTTGTTTGGAAAATGCTGCGCCCAGGAGGCATCCAAACCAGATGCCCGAGCCAGCTGGCTCCTCTCGATGTGGAGGTGCAGCGACTCTACTCCGAGCTCCTCCCGGGTGACAGAACTCCTCACCTTATCTCTAAGGGAGCTCCCAGCCACCTTGTGGAGGAAGCTCATTTCAGCCGCTTGTATCTGTGACCTTGCCCTTTCGTCATGACCCAAAGCTCATGACCATAGGTGAGGGTAGGAACGTAGATTGACCGGTAAATTGAGAGCTTTGCCTTTCGGCTCAGCTCCCTCTTCACCACGACGGACCGATACACCGACCGCATTACTGCAGCCGCCGCACCGATCCGTCTGTCAAACTCACCCTCCTTCCTTCCCTCACTCGTGAACAAGACCCGAAGATACTTAAACTCCTCCGCTTGGGGCAGGAACTCTCCTCCAACCTGGAGAGAGCAAACCACCTTTTTCCGGTCGAGAACCATGGCCTCAGATTTGGAGGAACTGATTCTCATCCCAGCCGCTTCACACTTTTTTCACACAAATTGCACCAGCGCACGCTGGAGGTCCTGGCCCGATGAAGCCAACAGGACAACATCATCTGCAAAAAGCAGATGATGCTTGTGATCCTGTGGTCCCCAAACCAGACCCCCTCCGGCCCCTGGCTGCGCCTAGAAATTCTGTCCATAAAAATAATGAACAGAACCGGTGACAAACGGCAGCCCTGCCGAAGTCCAAAATGCACCAGGAACAGGTCTGACTTACTGCTGGCAATGCGAACAAAGCTCCTGCTCCTGTTGTACAGAGACCGAACAGCCCTTAGCAAAGGGCCCTGGACTCCATACTCCCGGAGCACCCCCTACAGGATGTCACGAGGGACGCGGTCGAATGCCTTCTCCAGATCCACAAAGCACACGTAGACTGGTTGGGCAAACTCCCACAAACCCTCAAGCACCCTGCTGAGGGTATAAAGCTGGTCCAGCGTTCCACGACCAGGCCGAAAACCACATTGTTCCTCCTGTATCCGAGGTTCGACTATTGGCCGAATTCTCCTCTCCTGTACACTGGAATAGACTTTCCCAGGGAGGCTGAGAAGTGTGATCCCCCTATAGTTGGAGCACACTCTCCTGCGCCCGTTTTTGTGAAGAGGGACAATAACCCCGGTTGTCCAGTCCAGAGGAACTGTCCCCCTCGTCCACGTGGAGGAGTCAGTTGGTTCAAAACCTACCTGATAATGGGCACAACTGGGGAAATTGTCAAGGAAAGCCCACAGACACAGAGTGTCCACTGAAGTAACACAGACCCACTGTTGGGCTTAAACCTGGGAACTTTAAATTCCCCAAGCCAATTCTCTACTAACTCATGTTTTCATTCTGCTCAATTTGTTGTTCAAACTTTATGATTATTTTTGGAATCTGGCTTTAGAGGATCTTAGTCCTTTCACTGCAGTTATGGCTGTGACTCACAAGTGTAATGTGACAAATATTTCTGACTTATTATTTACTGTTGTATGTAATGTTCTGCTTTTGAGGGAAAAAAGAAAACGTTCAATGAAAAAATACAACCAAAGAAAAATGAAATAGCTAGACATGGAAGCAGATGATAAGTATAAAGTTCCTTTTTCCTTTTCATTCGTTCCTTAAGTTTATTAGTAATGCTTTGGTGCCACCTAGTGGTTATAATGAGAATATTTCTTTTATCACAGGTTAAGTAAAATATGTGTACTTGTACTTGCATCAAAGTGAGAACCAAAGAAAACGTATTTTCCTACCAAAGTGAGGACATTTTTGCTTGAGATTTGATTTTAGGGCTGAGCTTAGAATTGAGTTCTGGTTCTCATTAGAGCAAAGGTTAGACATCTGCCTTTAGTTGTGATGGTTAGGGTGGGGGTAAGGGGCTAGGGAAGACATTATGTCAGTGGAGGTCCTCAATTTCATGTAAGAACCCAGGTGCTGTAGAAGAGTGTGTGTGTGTGTGTGTATGTGTGTGTGTGTGTGTGTGTGTGTGTGTGTGTGTGTGTGTGTGTGTGTGTGTGTGTGTGTGTGTGTGTGTGTGCGAGAGAGAGAGAGATATTTCATGTCATGTGATCTCCAATCACACATGTCTGACATGAGAGAAACAGTAATTACCAGCTTGGCTTAGAGCTCTGAGTGAGTCTAAAACTCACTCTAAATTCTGCTTGAATAAACTAATCTTGGATTAACACAAGGCTGCATCTGTTAGGGCAGGAAATTGAATATTCACCGGAGATGAAAAAAGGCAGGCCGCCTCATTTAAATATCATCGTGTTGTGGTTGCAGGAAGCATGTAAATGAAAAAATAGGAAACAAATGTTGGAAGAGGCTGCTGCTAAAAGCCTGTGTGACGTGACGGTTTTCTATTATTGTGTGGTTTAATTTGTGGCACTAGTGGGACTTTAATTACAGCATTCAGGCTCTGTTGTTGGCAATCGTCTGGCCTACTGAAGTGTCCTTGAGGAGAAGACTCAATTCCTGCCAGCTGTGCTGTATCTGGACTTTCACATGACCAACTGCTTTCTGTATTTCAGGATCTCTGATCAGCAAATCAACACTGATTGAAAGTTTCTTTTTCTATTTACTATTTATTCTTGAGTATTTTGCCACAAATATCCTTAGTTTTGCCTAATCTGGATAGAATGCTGGATGGTGTATAATCTTTAACATATCAGACACACTTTTTTAACCTGCTGGTGAATTGTAGAGATACACACTGTTTTCACTTCAATTTTACTTATTATTATTTATTTTAAACTAATTTTAGGAAGAGAACAGAAGGGTTCATTAGGAGGATGCTGGATAGACCGTTTCATTTATGTCACAAAGTGTTGGTGGATATATTGAGATTAAAACATTGCATATTGAGCTAATGAAGAAATGTTATGATTAACTGAAAGTAACAATATGGTAAAGGCAATTGCAGATTAACAATGTGCCTAACCAGAAATCAAGGGCAATTAGGGTTAAACGGTAAAGGGTAAATAGGGCAGGTACAGTACTTTTGCACACACACACACACACACACACACACACACACACACACACACACACACACACACACACACACACACACACACACACACACACAAGCAGCAAAGAAACTCCCGAGTCTCAAAAACGCTGCAAAACTCTTTGAGTGTACATATATACTGTATAGATGCTTTATATTCCGATGATATTCCCTATTTTTACCTCTAGCTCCGTCTCAGTTTGACATAAGTGCATTGAGCCTGTGGTTTATATTTTATTCTCATATCCCAAGGCTAAAACCATTCCTGTGCTGTTGCTTGTCATGTTAATGCTTCATACAGCAGCTTCAAGTTTTGGAATCGTTAATCATGCTAATTTGATAGCGACTAAAAATGTGGCAGCTGTGAGAATGTCTGCAAGCTGATCAGTTTGGAAACACACCTCACAGATTTATGCTAAATGAGGTTTAATATGTTAAAATCCAGTTTATTTGCCCCTTAACAGTTTGAGTTGCTCATATCCTGCAAAACTAGTCAGCTCTGACAAGCAGCAAATGTGTTTCTTTTAATTTAGGCACAAACCTAATCTGTAAAGTTGTTACTATTAAAAGCTTTACTGTCTTTGCCTCTGATGTGTCATCTTAATTTGTTTAACATGTACTGCAACAGGTCAATCATCACATACTGTGCACTGAAATTGCTGCTTCACTGCTGGTTCCTGTGATCAGCCATGTCATCCACAATGATGATGAAAGCTTTATTTCTGACAGGATTTCAATTTTTTGATGGGCGACAAAATCCACTTTTTCTTCTATCAGTTAAGTTAAAATGAATTCAGCCTGAAATGACGACTCAGCAATCTGTGCATTTCTGTACATTTTAGTGTACTTATGGGTTGACTTTTGTTAAACTTTTTACAGAAAGAAAACTGTGTTGTTCTGATCATTTGAGAGGGTCAAAGTACACATTTTAATGTTTATACCAGTATGTGGCTGCTGTTTTGATCCTGTCTACACATGACCTGGATTACATACCTTGAGCAGTGGTTTCTCTCACACAAGCTCAGACAAGATCTAACACATTTTGCCACACTGAGTCTGTGTCGTGTGCTTCTAGCATTTTCCTCCTCCCCTTCATTTACTGCCATTCGCCTCAATATAATAATAATAATAATAATAATAATAATAATAATAAGGTGGATTTGTTGCTCTCTCAGCTGTAAACGTGTGTCATCAAGCTGCTCTATTACAACAGCTGATTCAAGGATTTGCTACTTAACATTAGTACTGTCATGCTCACATAATGGGTTTGTGGCTTGACTCCAGGTAGATGATGGTTGGTGTAACAGAAAGTTCAGCACTTTAGCTTCTCAGAGTGTCCATGGGTCAATATCAAGACACTCCATTCATGTATTTGATCAGCTGAATGTACAGAACAGTAGTTGTAACCTGTGAGTCTGCTTTAGGAAATCAGCACCTGTACAGTATACAGTGTACTGCTCGGTATATACCACATTTTCTTTCTTTATACTGTACAGTACCCTCACTGTATCAGGACACTTCAGTACACCATCAGAGCTGATGCCCATTCGTCAGGCATACAAACCTTTTACTGTTACTGTTCTTGTCTGTTATAGGTTACCTGAAGACTCCTACTGTGGGTGTAATGAGTCACCAGTTTCCAGAATCTAAAGAAGAAAGAAGCCCCATCCTTGAGTGCAGCTACCATCTTACTGTATGCCAGGTAACAGAGGACAAAACACTCCATATTGGTTATTCGCAGCATCTGTACTATCACATATAGTTATGGTGACCTCTGACCTTTCTCTCTAGTGGGGTGTGGCTTAGTGCAATAAGCTACAAATGGATGTTTCTGATTGGTTCACTGCAGGCCAGAACATAAAAAGAAGATGATGTGGTCACAATGACTTTATGGTAGGTAGTAAGAGGAATTCCAGTTTGAAACAATGCATATTATGTAAATATAAAAGGTTACAAATAGAATGCATGTTGTGTTTTGTAAGAATTACTGCAGAACTGTGCACAGACTGAATATGCAAAGCCATAGCAGCCTAAGCATTTTTCTGGATGACAGAAAAATAGCTGCATGTTATTTTTCAAGCAGCCAGCGTTCTAATGTGGACAGATTTCTCCAGAAGTGCAACAGGCTCCATAGAGATGTGTAATAAAACTACTCCTAACCTGGATGTAGGCGAAAAATATTTTTTTTATGATATGGTACAGTATGATTTCACACAGATACGCCTGAATTCCAACAGTCCTCTCTCGATGGCCTCAAGCGTGTAAAAACGCATGGATACGCCCATATGCCTGCTTCCTACATCTGGAGCTGTTCTTAAAGGGGAGGACACCATTTTACTGAAAACCGAGCCACTGGGCTTTGTCGGGTAAAATACGTTATTGGTTGAATTAATGAAGGAGCTGCCCTACTGTCCATAACTTACTCAAAGCGTGTTGACGAGGCACGGAGCACGTGCCCTGTGGTAGTCTTCCCGGAACAGCCAGTCCAGACCTGCCCTTTAACGCCGGCAGCTCCTGCGCCATGTCTTCACTGTCGGCATAACACAACAGGGGGACGCTCGGCTTCCACACCCTCTGCGCCCTTCTTCTCCGTGCGCCGCGTCACCACCGGACCTTCTCTCCCCGGCCATGCTCCGGCTCACCTCGCTGCTCCCGGCCCTGCTGTGCGTTCTCCTGCCGCACCCGAGCCGACCCTACTTCCCGGAGGAGCGCTGGAGCCCCGAGTCTTCCCTCCTCGCCCCCCGGGTCGTCATCGCGCTCGTGTGCCGCAACTCGGCGCACTCGCTGCCGCTGTTCCTCGGCACCATCGAGCGTCTCAAGTACCCGAAGGACCGCATCGCGCTGTGGTGAGTGGCGTCGCGGTAAAGCTGGAAAATTAGGCGAGTATAAGTCGTAATAAAGCTTCTATTAGAAGTAAGTTGGGCACATTACACTTTCAAAGAAGTGCAACAAAGTGTGGTTTAAGAGTCGGTGTGATGTCATAGGAACTGAGAGATAGAGGAAAGCGCTGTGCGCGTGTGGTGCGCGCGGCCAGGTGGTGCCGTTGGATTAGTGTCATGCACGTAATGCACGAGCGCTTTGTCGTCACGGTTCAACGTTTCGGCGACGAAATAAACGCTGGGAGTCTCGCCGAGGCGCAGCCCACGTCACACGTTGAACTGAGCGCCAGCGGAGCCGTGTCCGTGAAAAGTTCCATTCAGTTCCAGATGTTGCGTGTCATCGCCTCCCCCCCTCCCCCCATCTCCCCCCGCGTTGCTGAGTCTCCAGCCTTCCAGATCATTCCTCTTCAGCAGTTCTCGCTTCCTCTTCTTCATTCAGACCCGATTGGCTGCATAACACTTGTTGGCAGTCTAGTGACCCAAAAAAGTACAAAAGTAGCAAAGTTTGGGTTAAACTTTGATCGGAGGAGGATCTGTGCTTCTGAATAAATCCAGTCTGTGAGTGCCTTTTAAACATTCCAGATGTGTGTAATTATACACATGTGGATTGAGTTCGGATCGCGTTTGTGTGGTTGTTTTGATCTACAGCACATGTCTATGGGCAGGAGAACTGGAATATAACTGAAATGCAGAATGTGAGCTTCCATCTGTCCACCTGACGGTGCAGTTATGAGCATGACAGGCTCAGACGATCCCTAGGACAGAGGCAACGCAGACAAAATGCCCAGCGGGGGGTCTGCAGGACATGCAAGATGGATATTATCCGTCCATAAATCTCTGATGTTCACCCCTCAGCTCACTCGTACGCGTTAGACATTGGGCTGCTGCTGGAATGCGAGCAATCCCCAACGTATACGCTCCATAAATCTCCTTTTCTCCACGGCTGCTCATTCAGAACCCCGCAGCAGCCATAAAGAGAGGGGGGAGAAGCTAGACAGGTCCGCAGAGGGCGAAGCGATAGATCGGTGAGCCGCTCACATGCAGGTGTCGGGGTGGCACCGCCGTGTGACCACTTCACAGACAGACGAGAACCAACAGCCGCAGCGTGCCGACTGTCACAAGGTCCATCGCTGCTCCGGCTATTAACACATTCTTTCCCTCGCTCGCTCGCTCACTCTGTCTCTCCCTCTCCTCTCTCTGAGATTTGTTATGACAATGCAGACAGCAGACAAATGCCTTGCTTCCCCTTCTCAGCCTCTATTGTGTGTCTCTGTTCTCCTCTGTCCACGTCTGGCGTGAGTGATGTATAGCTTTGCTCCAGTACTGCCCAGATCCTAGGGGAAACATCTAAACTGATATTATAAAATGTGTTTTTTGGACACAAGTTTTAAAAATCAGTATAGATAGTATTATATTGTAAAAAAGTATAATTAAAAAGGTGGACCCAGCAAATGTTAGGCATGTGTGCTTTGTAAATGACAAACAACTGTTTGTTTTTAAATTTTTACTATTGATTAATCATATTTGTATGTATTGACTGTATGAACATGTTCTAACTACATATCATTTATTGTACAACCTGTAACATTCTGAAAGAATACTGTGCCAGGATACAAACCCATCAGACATGTATGTAAAGAATGTAGGATCACTTTGATTCTGACTCTGTCTCATACCAGTGGGTTTCGTTTACTTTAATTTAAAATCGGAATATCTACATTTTATATAAACATATATTCATATACAACACACAGTGGAAGCTTTGGGTTTCCTGCTTCTGTAGAGAGATGAGCTCACTGCAGTGATGAATGAAGCAGAGCAGAAACCGGGGCTTCTGCAGTGAGACAGTTGTTTGAGTGGCAGCATAATAACTCCTGTATTCATAAATAAGGCAATATCAAACACAGGGTGTAAATGACCACAAAGGTAATGTCAGTTACTCGTTGTGGGCGTGGCTCAATTGAAGCAGCCTCACCCCAGACCATGTGCCGAGCATGGAGATTTACGGCACTCACTGCCTTCAGGTTTCTTCAAGTTTAATCTCAGATGCCGTGTGTGTGTCAGTCAAGCTAGCGATGCTAAGATCGAAGACTTCAACACGTTTTCTAATTATTGCACCCTTGGTAAGCGGAGCGAGGTATGTGATTTTGACTCACCGTATCAGCAAACAAAAGTTTAGAGAACCCTAAATGTTGACGTTGTTTGTAATATTTGTTCTTTGGGAGACTAAATATTTTCACGTGCTTATGCAGCGGTGCACATTAGTCATTTTTTGTGTGTATTACCATGCTTTATTCAGAGCTTATATTCTGTATTTATGTGTAGACATGTGTGTTACTGTGATATATGTGAGTTTATTTGCACTTTGTTAAATGTGAGTGACCATTAAGCAGCAACTTTGTTCATTTTTAGTTTTCACGGTGCTTGAAGGATGCTCAAGTGTTGCTGGACAAACTTCTGTGGATGACACCAGCAAATAAACTCACCGCACCCGTTAGAGACTCTCCTGTGAATTTTTTTTGATACCAAGGGCAGCTACAGTGAAAACTCGACGCTACATCTGAGCTATCCACCTGTCTTCTACGAGCAGCTTCATCTGCCATGGAAGCAAGATTCTACAACATGCTGCGTGGATGCTACAGCTGCAGTGAGAAACTTTGGCACACTTGTGTATAAAGCAACGCAGAAAAACACAAGATAAGAACATTTACACCTGCTCATTTCAGTAAGGCAATCCAAAGTAAGTTATACAAGTAATGAGTATCAGGATTAAAGCCTAAATAATTTCAGTCTTGCAAAGTAATAGTGTATCTTAGATCAGCAACATCCTATTAGATCCAAAGGTCTGAGGCCCAAACGTCTGTTATTTTTATTTGTGAGCTTACACTGTGTGTGATTGCTAATCTTGGGTGTCCATTAAGTGTAAATGTCTGATGTGAGTGATGTGACATAGTGTTAACAATAAGTTAAAACCATCTCTCAACTACTTTGAGTCCAGACATAAAACACTCAAGTTTTATAATTAACCTCGCAGTGCAGACGTACAAACAAAATGTTAACGCCTGTGGAAACAGACAAACTCCTGGAAGCGCAACAGGTCAGGTCCAGCTCTCGTGAGCGACGCTTAACAGAGAAGGGTCAGGAGATGCATGAACAGGAAGCAAGGAAAACTGAAAAGGCATTCAATAAGGCATATGACTCTTGGAAGCAAACAGCAAAAGAGATTAGAGTCAGACTGAAGAGTTATTGCTCACTAGAAGACCTTGGTAAAAGCCAAAGAGACATTAAGGCTGGACATGCCATTGTACAGAAGCATTATGAGACAATTCTACGTAACCACACCTCTGCTCCAGACATTGTCAAGAGAATGGATGCATGTGTCACTCTGACAGCTGAGACTTGTGAACTTGTCAGTAAGCGACTAGAGAGTATAGATGAAGCCTTCAATGATCAACTTGAAAAGGAAAGAGTGAGGATGGTTTTAAATAAAGAAGAGTATGGATCTGTTTTTGGCAACACAAATACAGAAACAGTAATTTCAGAGTCGGCACGAGGCTCAGACAGTGACTCAAACATCACCTCCAGGTCCTCCACCAAACGTGCAGACGCAGAAGCAGACCTTGCAGCCAAATTAGAACAGGCAAAGGCTGTGCAACGAATACAAGCCCAACAAGCCAAGTTAAATAAAATGGAAAGTGAATGGAAACTTAAAGAATCACAAATGCTATCTGAAATTAGGCAAAGGGAGGCAGAAATGAAATCAAAACTTGAAGATGAGCAACTAAGGTTACAACAAATGCAAGCAGAAAATGAGGTCAAGGTAGCAGCAGCAAGAGTAAGAGTATACAACATTTTTGATAGTGTTGAGAATAACGAAGAAGAGTCTGACTACAAAATACTACCTAGTTGCCAAAATGTTAAAATAGAGACCCCACTAAACCCACAAGCTGCAGAATTTCAGCGTCAGCATGCAACATTGGAAGCCCAATCAACTCAGGATGCAGTCAGCTTGGCCCAGGCAATTGCAAGCTCACTCACCTTAAACCGTCTGCCTGTTCCAGAACCCACAGTCTTCACTGGGGACCCTTTAAAGTTTTTAGATTGGAAGTTATCCTTCACGACTCTCATTGACCAGAAGCCTTTGCCAGTTAGTGAAAAAATGCTTTATTTAAAAAGTTATCTTGCAGGTGAAGCACAAAAGGCTGTGAAGGGATTTTTCTACCGAAACACAGAAGATGCATATAATGGTGCCTGGACAGTCCTGCAAGACAGGTATGGAAGTCCATTCATTATCCAAAGGGCCTTTAGAGACAAGCTCACAAAGTGGCCCAAAATAGCGGCAAATGACCCCCCTTGCACTCAGGGATTTTGCAGACTTCCTCCAAGGCTGTGCTGAGGCTATACCCCATGTTAAGGGTCTGGCCATCCTAAATGATTGTGAGGAAAATCACAAACTCCTCAGAAAACTGCCAGAGTGGTTGGTCTACAGATGGAGCCGAATCATCGTGGAGGAATTAGACAAACAGGGAGATTATCCAAGCTTTGCACGGTTTACAGAGTTCATGCAGAGAGAAGCACGGATAGCTTGTAACCCTATTGCTTCCCCATTCTTGATGAACACTAGAACTACAGATGAGAGAGTTCCAAAGAGAGCCAAAGCACTCAGAACAAGTGTTCAACTGGGAAATTCCACCTCTAAGTTACCAGGACCCTCAAACTCGAGGTCAAAACCACCCTGCTCAGTCTGCAAGGATGAAACACATGGTGTTGCTAAGTGCCCTACATTTGCAGCAAGGACTACGGATGAAAAGAGAATTTTCATTCACGAAAATCACCTTTGCTTTGGGTGTTTAAGGAAGGGACACAACACCAAGGACTGTAAAAGGCGACACACCTGCAACACGTGCGGTCGACGTCACCCAACATGCTTGCACAGAGAAAACAATGGGCCTGTAGAACCAATAAGTAGCAGTTCTGTTGTTGCAAGAGATAATTCAAGCAAAGAGATTCACAAGGTTATGGCCCATGCAATCACACAGCACAGCTCTGCCACCTCAAGTATTGTCCCTGTCTTTGTGTCATCAGCAGCGGAACCTCAGAGAGAAATTTTAACTTACGCCCTGCTCGACACACAGAGTGATTCAACTTTCATCTTAGAGGATCTAGTGGACGAACTGAATGTAGACACTCAAGCAGTGCAGCTAAGACTTAGCACAATGACAGCTGCCGACACAGTCATCACAAGTAAAATTGCTTGCGGTCTGCAAATTCGGGGATTCAACACAGGAACGTCCATCCAACTACAGCAAGCCTACACGCGAAACTTCATTCCTGTTGATAAGTCTCACATTCCTACAACAAAGACAGCTCTGCAGTGGCCTTACCTCAAACACTTAGCAAATCAGCTGCCCCCACTTCAAGACTGTGAGGTAGGGTTGCTTATTGGTTATAACTGCCCATCAGCTCTGGCACCTTTAGAGGTCATTACAGGTAATGAAAATGAACCTTTTGCACAAAGAACTGTACTAGGCTGGAGCATTATAGGTTTAACCAATCCCCACCTAGACAGGAAAGGGCACCAGAGCCTAGTGCACAGAATTTCAGTGAAGGAAGTTCCACTGCCATCTGCAACTGATGTTTTAAAGGTCCTGGAATCTGACTTTAGTGAAAGGAGCTATGAGGACAAATACGTGTCGCAAGATGATGTTCGATTTGTACAACTCCTCAGCAACAGCATCCTACAAAGAGAAGATGGACACTATGAGATGCCCCTCCCTTTCAAGGGTAGTAGTCCACCTTCGCTACCAAATAACAAAAGGCTGGCGTTGGTTCGGTTGCAACACCTGAAGAAGAAGTTACAAGCAAACAAGCAGTATTATGATCATTACACGTCATTCATGGAGGAAACGATAAGCAAAGGTGATGCAGAGCTGGCCCCTTCAATATCAGAGGGAGAGACTCTGTGGTACATTCCCCACCATGGAGTGTACCACCCCAGGAAGCCAGACAAAGTAAGAGTTGTTTTTGACTGCTCAGCAAAGTTCCGTGGTATCTCCCTAAATGACTCACTGCTCACAGGCCCAGATCTGATCAACTCCTTAGTAGGAGTTCTTTGTCGTTTTAGGAAAGAAACAGTTGCTGTAGTATGCGACATTGAAAGGATGTTTCACCAATTCTACGTGGCGCCTGAACATCGCAACTACTTGAGACTCCTGTGGTGGGAAGATGGACAGCTGCAATCAGAGCCAAAAGAGTACAGGATGGCAGTCCACCTCTTCGGCGCGGCCTCCTCCCCTGGATGTGCCAACTTTGGCCTTAAGTACCTGGCACGACAACACAAGGATAACTTTCCTTCAGCCTCAGCCTTTATTGAGAAGAACTTCTATGTAGACGATGGTCTGGTGAGCGTGCAATCAATTGAAGAAGCCAAGAATCTAATCATTGAAGCACAGAAGTTATGCAAAGGTGCAGGTCTGCGTTTGCACAAGTTCAACTCAAACCAGAGGGATGTTCTGTCTTGTGTATCCCCTTCAGAAAGGGCCACAACTACGGAACCTCTCAGCATTAACCCAGATATGACACAGAATGAACGTGTACTTGGCATACAGTGGTCTATAGAAGATGACACATTTGGCTTCAATATTGATGTGAAGCATTATCCACCAACTCGGCGTACTATCCTGTCAGTCGTGGCCTCTCTTTTTGACCCACTTGGGTTTTTGGCTCCCTTCATATTGGGTGGAAAGTGTATCCTGCAGGAGCTATGTCGCAGAGGCAACGGATGGGATGACCCACTTCCTCAGAACTTGCTGCCACGGTGGGAGGAGTGGAAATGTGGTCTTCAGAGGTTAAAGGAAGTCACCATACCCAGATGTTATCATCCTCAAGACTTTGATAACATTATTAGAGTGGAATTGCATCACTTCTCAGATGCCAGCAACGTGGGATATGGTGCATGCTCCTACCTCAGATATAAAAATAACAACAACCAAGTCCATTGTAACCTTGTGATGGCTAAAGCAAGAGTTGCACCTACCAAGGTCCACAGTATCCCAAGGCTGGAGCTCTCTGCTGCGGTCACTTCAGCAAAACTAAGTATTGTGCTTAAGACTGAACTTGAAATGAAAATTGACAGAGAATTTTTCTGGACTGACTCCCAAGTAGTGTTGGCATACATCAACAATGAAGCACGAAGATTTCATGTGTTCGTAGCCAACCGTGTTCAAGTGATAAGAGCCAACACAGACCCAAGTCAGTGGCATTATGTCGACACTACACAAAACCCAGCTGATCACACCTCTAGAGGTCTTCATGCAAAGGACATCTCTTCAACTAACTGGCTTTCAGGGCCTAGGTTTTTGTGGGAAGAGGAGGTTCTCCCAGCGCCTAATCCACCAACTGAGTTGCTTGTTGGCGATCCAGAAGTTAAATCAGTCCAAGCCTTTGCAACACAGGTCAGCGAGCAAAGAGATGTTTTGAATCGCCTGAGTCGGTTTTCCACTTGGACAAGGCTCATTAAGGTGGTTGCCAGAATCAAGAGACTAGGGTGCAAGCTGGAACACCAAAGCGAACTTGTGACTGTTGAAGAACGTAAGGAGGCTGCCAAGGTGGTGATTAAGCTTGTTCAGCAGGACACTTTCTCCCAAGAGCTAAGGCTACTTCGTAAGGGAAATAGTCTTCCGAGATCAAGTCCTCTTGTTCGCCTTGACCCTATTCTGGATGATGGACTTATTCGTGTTGGAGGCAGACTGAAAGCGTCATCCCTTGATCTAGAGCTTAAACACCCTGTCGTTCTCCCAAAAGACAGCCATGTCACAAGGCTGATCCTGTCTCATTACCACAACCAGATTTGTCACCAGGGCCGTAATCAAACCTTGATGGAAATCAGAGCAAATGGATTTTGGGTCATTGGTGGGAGCAAATCAATTGCCAAATACATACACAAATGTGTACAGTGCCGAAAGCTTCGACGTTCAACCGAGGAGCAACGTATGTCAGAACTTCCCAAAGAACGTGTAGAAGTCTCAGCACCCTTCACATACTGTGGTATGGATTGCTTTGGCCCATTTATCATCAAGAAGGGCCGTAAAGAGTGCAAGAGGTATGGTCTCATCCTCACTTGCTTGTCTTCCCGAGCAGTCCATATAGAAATGCTTGAAGACATGACCACAGATGCTCTCATTAACGCTTTAAGGTGCTTCATCAGTCTCAGAGGAGCGGTTTCTCAATTACACTGTGACCAGGGCACAAACTTTGTGGGAGCCAAAAATGAGTTCAAAGAAGCACTCCAACAATGTGACTTCAAGACCCTAGAGGCATTCCTAGCAGATAAGCAGTGTGAGTTTGTATTTAATGCCCCTTCAGCTAGCCATGCAGGTGGAATCTGGGAACGACAAATTCGAACCATACGCAGTGTGTTAAACCTCACGGCTGCTCGATGTTCAGGCAGACTGGACGACGCTTCCCTCAGAACGCTGTTCTATGAGGCTATGGCCATTGTTAATAGTCGCCCACTGGTTGTTAATGGAATCGATGACCCCAGCTCTCCAGAGCCACTGACGCCAAACCACCTCATTTTGATGAAATCCAAGGTTGCTTTACCACCTCCTGGAAAATTTGTAAAAGAGGATATGTATGCTGCAAAGAGATGGCGCAGAGTACAATATTTGACTGAACAGTTCTGGAGTAGGTGGAAGAAAGAATATCTTTTGAATGTGTCCACAAGGCAAAAATGGCATGTACCCAGGCGTAACCTAAAGGTGGATGACATAGTCATTATCAAGGAAGACACACTTCCAAGGAACCAATGGCAGTTAGGACGAGTGGTTGAAACTACAGAATCTGCTGATGGTCTAGTTCGTCGAGTAAAGGTACGAGTAGGAGATCGTAGGCCGACAAAGAAATACGACCATTCTCTCAAACCATCGGTTATTGAACGTCCTATCCAAAAGTTAGTACTTCTCATGGAAAATTAATAATTGGCAAACAGTTCATTCAGGCACTTACATCAGACATGTAACATGTTATCACAAATTCTCTCCGTTGAAACTCACCACCTGTGGTCCTTCATTGTAGACTAGAAATCATTTATGATTGTGTTGTTTTTCTTTACTTATTTTAAGTATCATAACATGATTTGGTGGGAGTGTAAATGACCACAAAGGTAATGTCAGTTACTCGTTGTGGGCGTGGCTCAATTGAAGCAGCCTCACCCCAGACCATGTGCCGAGCATGGAGATTTACGGCACTCACTGCCTTCAGGTTTCTTCAAGTTTAATCTCAGATGCCGTGTGTGTGTCAGTCAAGCTAGCGATGCTAAGATCGAAGACTTCAACACGTTTTCTAATTATTGCACCCTTGGTAAGCGGAGCGAGGTATGTGATTTTGACTCACCGTATCAGCAAACAAAAGTTTAGAGAACCCTAAATGTTGACGTTGTTTGTAATATTTGTTCTTTGGGAGACTAAATATTTTCACGTGCTTATGCAGCGGTGCACATTAGTCATTTTTTGTGTGTATTACCATGCTTTATTCAGAGCTTATATTCTGTATTTATGTGTAGACATGTGTGTTACTGTGATATATGTGAGTTTATTTGCACTTTGTTAAATGTGAGTGACCATTAAGCAGCAACTTTGTTCATTTTTAGTTTTCACGGTGCTTGAAGGATGCTCAAGTGTTGCTGGACAAACTTCTGTGGATGACACCAGCAAATAAACTCACCGCACCCGTTAGAGACTCTCCTGTGAATTTTTTTTGATACCAAGGGCAGCTACACAGGGACAGCAGTGGTGTGCAGAATGTAGTCAGCAGCTCAATGCGACTCAATAAAGATGGAATCAACGGCTTTTGTCTAAGAAATCATTTTAATGAGGTTGGCTCATGGTAAAATGAAAATCAGAAAGACAATGCTGTTTGTATTGTGTCCCTTTGTGTTTAAGAAATCACCTCTGGAAAACAGAAATTAATCTTGTCTTTTGGAAGAATATTTATTCCATATACAGTGTTGTCATGTCAAAGTAATGTAGCTTTATTGTCTTACATGCTTTGTGTAGATTCTCCTAATGGTTCCCTTAATCCTCCCACAGGGTGGCGACAGATCACAACACAGATAACACCACCGCCATCCTGAGGGACTGGCTCATCAAAGTGCAGAGCTACTACCACTATGTGGAGTGGAGACCTCAAGATGAACCCAGGTGCCGTAGAGTCAGTGTGTGTGTGTGTGTGTCTTTGTGTTTTGTGCGTGCGTGCGTGCGTGTGTTTTTTGTGCGCGTGTGCATGTGTGCGTGTGCATGTGCTACGTATGTACGGTCTCTTCATGACTCTGTCCGTGTTCCTCTCAGTTCCTTTGATGACGAGGAGGGGCCTAAGCACTGGAATAATCTTCGCTATGAACATGTAATGAAGCTTCGTCAGGCAGCCCTGGACACGGCGCGTGAGATCTGGGCCGACTACCTCCTGGTGTGTTATCAGCCACTCAACTGCTCCATAAGCCTCTTTTATTATGCGCACTCAGTGATGTCTTTGACACTGGGTCAGATCTGTGCTGAGCTGACTGTAGTAGTGGTCCAAAGCACTCTCAGAAATGAAGTAGATGAGAACGTGATGCTTAGTCTGTTACAGAGGAAAGGAAATTGACAGCACTAAAGTAACATAGGAGCCTTTATAAAAATGTTTTGATTAAATCTGATCTTGTCTTTTAATTAGCTTTCTCTTTGCATGACTGGGCCAGGAGGCCTTTATGAATAGAGTGAAGCCAGTTTACAATCCGTTTCAAGCTGACTGCTGTAGCTGAATGAAAACACATGAACGAGCTTCATGGCTGAGAAAGAAAGAAAATGTGTGTTGTCTGGGAGCAGCCTTCTATTATTAGACCACAGCCCTTACTGTTGGTGAGACCGGCTGAGGCAAACATCCACAAAGATTAAATGTTTAGTTTTGGCATCCGTAGATCAGGAACAGCATTTCTCTGTTTATCTTTCTGGAGACCCGTCAGAACAAGGTACAGACGTCTGCAAATACAAGTGCGGTCTGTTGTTTTCCTCGAGTAGGAAGGAGCTGCTTGTTCTGTGATCACACCATGTTGCTGTGGTTGAATCAATCATTTAGTGGCAGCAGGTGACATTTTCTATGTGCTTCTGCGTGATTGTTGTCAATATTGCGCCCTTCTCCTCTGTCTACAGGTGGTCGACTGTGACAACCTGCTCACCAACCAGGATGTGCTGTGGAAACTGATGAGAGAGAACAAGACCATTGTGGCTCCCATGCTGGAGTCCAGAGCTGCATACTCCAACTTCTGGTGCGGCATGACTTCACAGGTACTGCAGATCATTTATTTGAGCAGATTCTCTTAACACTTGTATACCAGCACTAACCCTACTTAATAGATGCTTTGCAGCTTGGGTGTTTGACTCAATAATGTAGCAGCACTTGCAACAGCCAGAAGGTGAAGGAAAGTACTGAAAGAAAATTAAAAATTAAAAGAATGTCCCTGTAGTGAGTGTTGAAGGTGCCACTCCACCCCCAGTAGTGTCTGTAAGGCTGTTACTCAGATTTTATACGTGGGTTCAAAACGATGATTTGCTTATTATTAAATCCAGGGCACATTATGTTGTTAGCTGTTGTCAGTGTCACTTTCCCACAGTAAAATAAAAGTAGGGGAGCAACAGAAACCACAGCAGTGACTGAGAAAGTTTCATATTTCTTGTGACATGTCACGTTTTGTATTGTATTTAAACAGTTTTGCAGGGAATTGTGAATTTGACTGCTGCACAAATACTGTTGCTGTTATTGTAAGCATGTCATTCGTGTGTGTGATAAGTTTGCATATGCGTACTATACCATACAAACAAGCGGTAAGTCTAAACCAGGGACCATTGTACTGTAATTACTTTGACTTCTTAAGTTACAGAGACATAGAGTCTCTCGCTCACTGTTTAAACGTTTATTTTCATTAACCAGCAATAATTGATGACTTGATGAATTAATGGCAGCTCCCCCAAAAGTGCATTTGCTGTTCAATGGTTTTGACACATTTGTACACAGTGCGATTGCTCAAACAACAGGTGTTATTGGATGTTTGGCCTTCCGCTGTTGTTTTGGCTGCCTCAACTAGAGCACAATATTTTGAAACCCCCCCAAAATTTAAATCAAAAAAATTTTTTAGAACATGGACAGCTTCTTTGTATGCTTCAGCCTGATCATCACACTTTTTCACAATTAAACCTTGGCTACAGATGTTCAACTCTTTTTACAGTTTCTTTTATAAACCTTACCTTAAGTATCAACACAGTAAAAAGCTTAACATCATGATAAATGCTTGTATGTTTTTTAAATAACAGCCTAAAATCAGCTCTTTTGATTTTCAACTGACATAATAGCTTATGCAGCAGGATTCGTATGAGAATAGAATCAGCAGTGGTCGCATGCAGGCAGCTTTGAGATTTTAGTATCATCCTTTGATGTTGCCTTCATCTTCCCTCAGTGCCGTCTTCCTGGTGTGTGTTTGTGTCTCTTTCTGCGTCCTTAGACCTGTTCTCTGTTGGTGTTCTCTCAGGGACTGGACAGAACACAGCTCTAATAGTTGAGTTCTCAAGGTTGTCTAGCTGATTATGTTTCAATGCAATGAAGAAACGAGATTTGTGAGATAAGTAGCTTCAGAATTCTGGAGGATTAATTAATTAGAATAATGGATGTTTTTGTGTGTTTGTGGTTCGTCTGTCATTTGTGTGTAAGAGTGATGTACAAAATCCTATCAATTGTAAAGTAAAATGACATAATTGCTGCATTGGGAAGAGGAATGCTGATTTAATGCCATGTTTGTCTAAAGTAGGGGTTTAGTTTGCTGGTTTGCTGGTTTAGATGCTCCTCCTCACTCTCTTGCTGCTGTCTTTTGATTGAATAAGCTGGTGTGTCATTAACAGTAATTATAGAGTATTTCTAGGTTACATAAACGTGATATTGGACATTTTTGTATTAATGCGTCACAATTATTGTTAAATCATTACAGTTCAAACACATTTTCGGGAGTCGGTTATTTTAATTCAGTATTTAATAATACCTGTCAAATTATTATCTGCCAAATTTGTTAACGTCAAACCATCGTGGGCTCCGTCCTTCAGGGTTACTACAAGCGAACTCCAGCCTACATGCCCATCCGTAAACAGCAGCGTCGCGGCTGCTTCCCTGTGCCCATGGTGCATTCCACCTACCTGCTGGACCTACGGAAGGAGGCATCCCGTCAGCTGGCTTTTTACCCGCCCCACCCCGAGTACAGCTGGGCCGTGGATGATGTCATCGTCTTTGCCTACTCAGCGCGCATGGCAGGTGAGACAAATGCAAGAGACACAGATTCACTATCCGACTGGCCTGTTAAACACTTTCCATCATATTTCTCCTTCTCAGATGTGCAGATGTATGTGTGCAACAAAGAAACGTATGGTTATTTCCCAGTGCCGATGCGCACACATGCTATTTTGCAAGATGAGGCAGACAGCTTCTTACATACGCACCTGGAGGTCATGGGTGAGTTTGCATGAAAGTCCTAAGGCATTTCTTTGTGTGCTGCGGATATGATGTACATTGTCCTGTCATGGCGCAAAGCTTTTTACAGCTTTTTACAGCCATTACCTTATTAATATAAGTAATTTTATTCTTATTTCTTTAGTTTTTTAGTAAAATTCGGTATTGACAAGGAGCCTGGTTGACAGAACACCAGCTGGTTTGTCTCCTTGGCTTTACCAGGGTCTGTTAATTTGTGAAATATAGGGAAGTCTAATATGAATTCATATAGAGTACATGTGAACCAATTTCACATAAATATTCAGCCAATCCTATTGCAGTTGTCCTCAACATTCAACTAAGGACAAAGGTCACAACAGAGTTTAAATACATGTTTGCAAATTGTAGTAAATCTAACATCTGTAACATTTGATTTGCATTTTTGCGTTGTTATTTGGCCAGTGCCACCAAAATGAGGAGTTGCTTCACTGTCATTTGAACCATACTGATCTAAATGTATACATGCTTTTTCAATAGGATAGCATGGGATACAGTACAGTATTACTATTGAAATGAAACCACATTCTATAACAGAAATTCATGGCGGTTTAAGAAAAACAAAAGCGCAACCTTTGTATTCCTTAGACTACTTCACTATAAGTTCTCTTTGCCGGCGCTTTATCACATGTTTCCTTGCAATCTGGTCCGCCTCAGTATCTCTGCATTTTAAATAGGTTCACAAAGAATTTTATTTACTCATTTGCACACATATACTAAGACAATAAGTTTAGAAGTTTTTCTCCGTTGTAGATGACAAAGCAGATTCATTCAGAGTTGAGTGAAATCCATTTTTCATTTGAGAAAAGAGCCAAAGTGATTGGGTCATGAACATGTGCCTTACAGTTCTTTTTAATCAATAGTTTACATGCTTTGGATAATGGACCATCATGTGGTTTTTGACAAATATGCGGTAGGGGGTGTGTCTAGTAACTTACAACAGTTCACGCCACATACTCTATGATCAATAAACTAATCAATAACTGCTCAACAAATAAGACGTGTGTACGGAGCACAGCCAGCAAATACCAAATAATCTTAATCCTACAAGGTGTCATCATTTAGGCTTTTAAGGATTTGCTCTTTGCACAGCATTAATTTTTATATTGCAAGGATGATCAAACAACAAAATGTGCAAATATAATAATAATAATAATAATAATAATAATAATAATAATAATAATAATAATAATAATAATAATAATAATAATAATAATAATAATAATAATAATAATAATAATAATAAGCAGCAGCAGCAGCAATAGTTTTACATATCCTCCCCAGTGTTCTAAATGTTTGTTATGGTAAATGTTAGAAACTGTTTTCTGTTTGTAACCGTCCTCTTTTTATCTCCCTGAAAGTGAATAATCCTCCACTGGAGCCCTCCAGCTTCCTGCCTCTTCCTCCCAAGCAGCCTAACAAGATGGGCTTTGATGAGGTAAACATATTCTCTCGTCACACACACACACACACACACACACACACACACACACACACACACACACACACACACACACACACACACACACACACACACACACATATACCAGAGCTGTGGCGTGGACATGAGGTTTTGTGTTTCTGGACACCCAGGTGTTTATGATAAACCTGGTGCGGAGAACTGACCGTCGCGAGCGAATGCTAAGAACCCTGTACGAGCAGGAGATCAGCTGTAAGGTTGTTGCTGCTGTGGATGGCAAGTACGTTTCTCATCTTCTTCCTCCCCCACTGCCTGTGCCTTTGATTTGTGCCTCTGCAGCTTGTGGTGCAGATTGATGTTGGGAGACACGGCTGAGACAAACAATCAGGTGAAAAGTAGCAGGGGGGCATTTAAAGATAGCCTCAGCTCATACTGTAGCTGTAGCTCGTGGGGGAAATGTACCCTTAATCTACTGCATATGCAGTACTGCATAACCTTGCATTAAATAGTGTATGTTTCAAATATTTTTTTGTGTTAAACTCTACACTGTGAAGCAACACTCATATCACATTTGTATGTCTAATTATTTGTAATCGTGTCTTCCTGTTAGAGCTCTGAACAAGTCTGATATAGAATCTATGGGAATTAAGATGCTGCCAGGTTACAAAGACCCTTATCATGGACGACCCCTCACCAAGGGTGAACTGGGCTGCTTCCTGTCGCATTACAACATCTGGAAGGAGGTGAGCTCTAGGGATCAGGCCTCTAGGCCTACCTATACATCGCAAAATGCAGTGGGCTCAGTGCGGTGGGCTATTCATAGGTTTCCATCATGTGCTTTTTCAGCAATCTGAAAAATACACTTGTCACAGGGAATCTGGCTCTAATAAGTGCCTCTAGATCTGTAATAATAACATGTACTGTATGTCTGTATTCTGTCATGTTTGGGATCAGACGTGATTGGTTATGGTAAACAATTACAAAAACAACACAGCAGGCTGTCACCAGTGCAGTGATACTGTAAATTCATCTGTGTGTGCTCAGATAGTGGAGCGTGGTCTGCAGACCTCGCTGGTCATCGAGGATGACCTCCGCTTTGAAGTGTTCTTCAGGCGTCGTCTCCAAGCGCTGCTGCAGGAGGTGACAGTGCACAGGTTGGACTGGGATCTCATGTGAGTGACGCCTTAGTGAGCAGGATGTAGAGAACGGGTTTATCATCCTCTCACCTTGATAAAAAGACATTACCATGTAGGTAGAGAGAGTGATTTAATAGGATACATCCAGTCCTGAGCGTAAAATTCTCTCACATTCAAGTTTTAGCAGCGTGACTCGGCTTAATCAAGAATCTACACTGCTTCTGTTTTCTAACCAACTGTACCAACAGTGGGTTTTTCATTTGGTGTGATTTCGATTTGTCTCCTCACCATAGCAACAGTGACAGAGGCTCATTGATGTTGTGTTACTAAGCCAATGGCTAATGAAAATTCTATTGTCATATTTAAACCGTTACTAGTGTAACATGAACTTAGAGTCACCCTGGAAAAAGGGGGTTAAAATGATGGATGGAGTCTGAAATACTAAACCTTTGTTACTTCAGTCTGTGCTGGTTTTCCTACACATCCTAAACATTCCTAAAACCTTCTCTTTCATTGATGTTGTGTCATTTTTGTACAGTTACATTGGGCGGAAGCGGATGCAGGTGGACCATCCAGAGAAGTCTTTACCAAACATACACAATGTGGTTGAGGCCGACTACTCCTATTGGACGCTAGGCTACGTGTTGTCGTTACGAGGAGCTCAGAAGCTTCTCAGGGCTGAGCCTCTGACCAAGATGCTTCCTGTTGATGAGTTCCTCCCTGTCATGTACGATAAACATCCAATGTGAGTGCAGCCCCACTGCCTCTGTTTCTCTTCTAGCCGTCTCTTCTCTTTGATTCTGTCGCCTGTCCTCTAGCACTCTTGTTAATCTAATCACATCCCGCTTCTGCTCTCCTCAGTTTGGACTACATGGAGCACTTTGAACGGCGGGACCTGCGTGCGTTTTCCGCCGAGCCTCTTCTGGTGTATCCAACCCATTACACGGGAGACCAGGGCTACATCAGTGACACAGAAACATCAGTAGTTTGGGACAACGAGACCAAGAAAACCGACTGGGACCGAGCCAAATCAAGGAAAACACATGAGCAGGAGAAGCTGAGCTTCGAAGCTGAGAATTCTGATGTGCTACAGTCTGAACTGGAAAACTGGAGTGCACGTGATGAGCTGTGATGAAGAGATGGGGAGAGGACTCTGGTACTCAGAGATTAAGAAGAGGGACATAGAACAAAGCTGTGATGGGAGAGGGAATAGAAAAGAGATGCTAGGCAACCTTCCTCTGAAGACAGGAGGTTACATGTCGACTTAACTCTTGAAGAGTCCGTTGCCGCTCTTGGTTTTATTTATTGCATCCAACACAAACCTCCTGACCACAGCCTGGTCCAGTTATATTTCATCCTTGCCCAGTTGCCCAGTATTGTTTTACAAGCTGTTTTGGGTTTGTATCAGAGTGTAGGGATAAAAACATAGTATTACTTGCTGAGCTTAGTCTTAGTGGTTTCCATACTGCGATGTGAACTCTGCTCCAGTACCTGCTATCCTGTCACCACCTGTACTGGTTGTGGTGATGTCTACCAAATGATTTTTCTTATTTTTTTATATTTTCTCTCAAGCAGTGAGCTCAAAAATGAAGACACAAAAACTAAAATATACTGTAAGTATATCATTGTGCAGAAGATTGAATAGTTTTGCTGCTTTGCTCTTTTGTAAAGCTGCCTCTCACATTTATCCAAGTGATCAGTGATCATAAACTCTAGTCTGTATAGTTTAGACCAAAGTAACCAGAGTAATTTATTATACATTTCTGAGGGTAATACTTGACTCTTCTTTTTTTCACTCATGAATGTATAATTGTTTTCATATGTTTAATCTTTACACTTTGACAGCAGCAGTTTGGTTTAGTTCTTTACTTTTCTCTCACTGCATATTGGAGTTTTACCACAAACGTGCAGCTGTTGTTGCTGTTGTTTGTTGAAGATCAGAAATTTAAATGAATAGAGATCAGATTTTTATATTTGTTTCTTATCTGTGTGCGTTTTATAATCGAAGAGCAATTAAAACTTTTATAATGAATTGTTTTGCTTGCGTATTTTTCTATTTGCAGTTAATTAGCAGTAAACACAATGGGAAATACGTTTGTGAATATTTCATCAGTAAGAGAGACATAATAAAATTTGTGACCAGACAACAGTGCTAATTTCACATTGCCACCAATGAAGCCGTGTGTGTTTATGTGCAGCCACGTGTTGTGACAGTCGTCAGTCTGTGACTCAGACTAATCCTATTAGATCTCGCTCTCTCCACCTCTATATTTATTTCACTGCACCTCTCAGAGATTAACCAGGCACTTTCTGCAAAAGCCCCTGCAGATCAATAGCCACTTCTCTACAGCAGGACCTGCTGGAGTTTACTAAAACCAGGCTCGACTCAGACTATCGACTTTTCAGTTCATTCCCTTCACTCCTCCATCTGGCTGTCAAAGCGCCTCAATAACAAGATGCAAAAGACTCATTATATTGTGTGAGGGCTAAAACAGTGACATTGGACTTGAACTAGCATCTTTTGGTTGTGAAGGAAAGGTTGAAGGCCTCACTTGATGCCTCCACGTTCCCCTTCTCTCTTCTTCACTGATTGACCTACAACTCTGTCCTCCCTTTGCAATCCAATTTGTTTTCCTTCTTCATCCCTCCTTTCCTTCACCCCGATTTAAAGTAACAAGATTGCAAATGTTGAGCTTGAGTGTGAGCCACCCACACATAGAAGCAACCTCTACCCCTGAATTACAGCCCTGCCACACCTCCAGCTCTATGTAATCTCCCTCAGTTAACCACAGAGAGAAAGCTGAAGAGGCAGCGAAAGCTGCCACTAAAATCAAACTTCACAGGATTTAAAAGCTAAGACAAAAAGTCAAGGAAAGAATACAATGGCCTGAGAGGCAGCGGGAACTCTGGATATATTTCTTCAGTCGTCGGAGTCGAGGAGTTTCAAGGTGAGGTGAATTACTTGTGTTCTATTCAGCTCCCATGCTCCTATAAAGATTGATGGCCTATTAAATTAGCAACTAACACAACAAGGCAGTGTTGCTAGTATCAGGTGCGATCGATCAGCTTCAAAAAGTGAGCTGGATGATTGTGAAATAACTTTTCCAAACACAGGATTCACGTCCTGACCTTTCTGAGACTTACCGCAAATCCTCGTCTTTCAGGGCTGCTCCATTTCAAGCGTATTTCTCTTACATCAGCCTTGGACGTTTGAGTCCAGAGTTGTAGTCTCAAATAGATCTGGCACAGCTCAGAGCGAAGAGCCAAATCTAATTTGTGAGGTTATCGCTGTCAATTTTCAGCCTGCAGCGACTGCTGTGACAGTGAAATAAAGGCTGGGCCAGACTGACAAAGCACATTTCTGAGCTGTTAGATATGAGCTGTATTTCTACATTTAGAATTTATTTCTTACATGTTTTTTTTTTGTTTAGACTCATGAGTCTTATGACTCCTAAAACTGATTTATAAGACCAATTCATCCCAGCCAGCTGCTGCCTGCGCTGCTCTGCTGCACTGTGCACAGTGGACTGGGAATGCTTTTGTCTACAAAACCTATTGTAAAGACCTACAGTATTTAGTAACTGAGCTTTATTAGGGCCATATTTCTAAATTTATATAATATATTTCAGGAATATTGTGTTGATTCATTTCTCCTCAACTAAAAGAGATACAGTAAAGAGTAATGTTCATAAATATCAGTGATTAAATCACTGGGGAAAAAAATCAGGTACATAGATGTCAATCATATTGAATTCAATACACAATCATTCCTAAACTTTAAATGCCTTTGGACCTATTTTCTTTCTTTAGTTCCCTTTTTAGTGATGAATGTTTATTTCCACAGCGATGAGAGTGTTGCTACTGTGCACCAAGATTTAAACAGCTGCTTGTTATCTTTGTTTTTTAAGTCACTGTGGAAACTACAGAAAATTACAGCTTAATGTAAAGTTCAGCTCCCAGTGTTGTTATTAAAATTGCACTCAATGAGATGGCACGATAGAAGCAAAGCAAATGGTGGACTGACTGATGTTTTTTCTACAGAGGGCTTTCAGCCTTTGCTGTTCCTGTCGCTCATCATGGTGGACCTGTTCCTGAACCAAGTTCTGGTAGAGAATAACTGGGACCAAGATGAACTCAACACAGAGCGTGAGATCACCGGGATCCTGGAAAACCGCATCCTGATGCTCTTCTTTGCATCTGCTGAGTGTGAAAAGTGCCAGAAGTTTGTCACTGTCCTCAACGACTTTTTTAAGAGGCTGAAAGACCCGTTTTTTATCGAATACCCCAAACTGCTGGCACTCATCTACATCAGGTCTCTATGTTTGTGCCTCTGTGATGCAGAAATAGATATGATTGTGTTCTTGATTCTCAAGCCTAATGCTTCCGTTTCCTCTCTGCAGTTTGGATCAATCAGAGAAGCAGCAAGAACGATTTCTCAAAGAGCTGCACAAAAAGGTTTTGTTTTTGGGCTTTGAGGACCCGTACAGAAAGTAAGTGGATGAAAGGAGAGAGAGAACTTGTGTTGTTTGTTTGTTGTATTGGTCGAGTTAAATTACGTCTTGTGCACATTTGTATTTTTTGTGATTTTCTGTTTTAGGGAGTTGCAAACCATGTTCAAGGTGAAGGACGTTCCTACAGTGCTGGTCCTCCGTCCCGATGGCTCGGTCCTCTCTCCAAACGCTGTGCAGGACATTTGTCTCTACGGCTCTGACTGTTTCCAGAACTGGCAGGAATCGGCGGAGCTGGTCGAGAGAAGCTTTATGCTTAATGAGGAGTTTGATAAGCTGAACCTGCGCAGTGCCACTGATCCTATCAGAAGACTCAAGTACAAGACGGAGGACGACAAGAGGAGAAAGAGATGGTGGAAGTTGTTGGGGAAAGCCAAGGAGGAAGAGGAGGAGGAGGAGGAGGAGAAGGAGGAGGATTGGGACAAGAAGAGCAGTGACGGAGACAAAGGAAGATGGAGAATAAGATGAAGGACAAGGATGACAGATAAAAGTATAAAGGCTCACACTCACACTGAGTTTAGTAAACATGAAACAGCTTCTAACCAGGATCCAGTTTTCTCTGTCTGCAGAGGCATAAAACACATGGTAAAGTCCCTGCCCAGCCACAATGTACCTCCTAGACAGGGAATTATACATTATTAAAATATCCATTATAAAAAAATACTTCTACTTTCTATATTTTCCTTTCTCTTTATAATTTTCATTGTTAAAAAATTTGATTCACTCCAGTGTCAACATTTTGTCAACTAATGACTGCTGTTAACAACCAACAGCAAATGTCCAACACAAAAAAAACACACGTTTGTGTGTGAAGAGCACAGGTCTGTCCACTGCGTGTCTGCATTTCTGAGGCTGGCGATCGCTGAGATGGATATTCACCACCGGGTCAACGACTCCCTATAGACACGAAGCCGTCACTGTGCAGCTACGCATTCAGAAGCACAGCTTCACGTCCAAACTAATGAAACTCCTTGTCTCTAATTAGACAACAGCCTCTTTTTACTTGGTGATAACATGGCGGCTCTTTTTCATCTTGTGGTTTAGTCTTTTAGTGTATTTATTTCCCCCAGAGGCCAAAAAATGTGATTAGTGCAGCTTCGACCGTGATTTAGGCGCTGGTGCCTTCTGACGTTCCATGATCAAATAGTTTGTTGAGCACAGTGCTTTCATTGTTGTTTTAAATGTACACTCATGTAAAGTAAGATGATTCAATATCAAAACCACTTACAGTAATACAATGATAACATGATGGTAATATATAGTTAGTTAATAAATAGTTAAACTTAGTCCAATCAATCCCCACCTGTTAACACAAAGTGTGTGTGAATGTCAATGCTCATATTTTGTGTCGCAACACCTTCATTAGTACTGAATAATAAAGATCTCATTGTGACTCACTGTAATGAGGTCTTAATATTTTTCCTGCACCAGCCTTATTCTTCATTTATTCATTATTTCGTCATTTTGGCGGTTTCCATTCACGCATAGTCACTATGCTGAATCACACACACACACACACACACACACACACACACACACACACACACACACACACACACACACACACACACACACACACAAACTGCCTTGAACTCCTTACACCTCTTGTCTCTCCGTCACCTCCTCTTTCTGTCCCTCCCTTGTAGACACACGAGCACAGAAACACAAAGAGAAGGGGGGGAAGCAATTACTGGCATCAGGGTGAAGGACACAGTCCAGAAGTAAACATGATACAAACTGACGTGATTCAAGTATAACCCGGGAAGCATTGACAGGGGGGAAAACATATAAAAAAACACACACACACACACACACACACACACACACACATACGCATATATATATATATATATATATATATATATATATATATATATATATATATATATATATATATATATATATATATATATATATATATATATATATATATATATATATATATATATATATATATATATATATATATATATATATACTGGAGGCTGTTTGCCTTTTGGATTTGCTGCCTCAATAGAAGATAATATTTGTTTGAGGTAAGCAACTGTGAGGATTATCCGATTTAGCAGCAAGTAAGATTATATATGATTAATAGATATGTGTGTGAGCATGACTGTGTGGGAGCCTGCAGTCTGTAATACAGGGCAGAGTCATCGCATCTTACAGTAAACAGCCTTTTGCACATGCCATTTAGACTACTGTTAGTCTGCACCTTCTACTGTTTGCAATGGTACTCGTTCATGCAGAACTCTGAGTTGTCGTCAACATGGTGGACTTGTTCATTAATCGGGTTCTGGTGAGGAACAACCGGGAGCAGGACGAGCTGGACACGGAACGCGAGGTTGTCATGCGCCTGGAGAACCGCGTCCTGATGCTGCTGTTTGCAGCCGCTGAGTGCGAGGGCTGCCGGCGCTTCGCTCCCGCGCTCAAGGACTTCTTTAAAAAGCTGACAGACCAATTTTACGTGGACCGCTCGGCTCAGCTCGTCCTCCTGTACGTCAGGTACAGTGCAACACACACGCAGTACTATTACACAGCACATGGCGCACACTCCTGCAGCGTCGTGCGCGCTGGCAGTTGCAGCGGATGTTTTCCTACACTGAAACCTGATTCAGTCAGCGGCGTCGTCAGCTGCATCTGCCTCACGCAGGTGCCGTGTGTGCATGACAGGTGCAACTTTCTTTTCCCTCATTCGTCAGTTTGGATCAGTCAGAAGAGCAGCTACAGAGCTTCCTCAGAGCGCTGCCTAAGAGGTGCCTGTTCCTGGCCTATGAGGACCCCTACAGGAGGTGTGAGACCTACACTTAGCTGTGTGCACAACCTGCTGGTCTAAATATGCCTATAGCAATGTGTGTGTGTGTGTGTGTGTGTGTGTGTGTGTGTGTGTGTGTGTGTGTGTGTGTGTGTGTGTGTGTGTGTGTGTGTGTGTGTGTGTGTGTGTGTGTGTGTTCACAGGGAGCTGGGGGCCATGTTTAACGTAGAGGAGCTTCCCACAGTGGTGGTGCTGCGGCCCGACGGCTCCATCCTCATCCCCAACGCAGTGGAGGAGATTCTCCGCCTCGGCCCGGGCTGCTATCGCAACTGGCAGGAGGCAGCCGAGCTCATCGACCGGAGCTTCATGGTCAGCGAGGACTTTGAGGACAGGTCCAGGTGGTGCAGCTTCAGCGAGCCTGTGAGAAGACTCAAGTACAAGGTGGAGAATGAGAAGAAGAAAAAGCAGAAGCGGACGGGCAGAGGCCGGGACGGAGGTGGAGAAGATGCAGAGGTGGACGGAGGGACAGGAGGAGGGGGAGGAGGGTCGCCATGGTGACAGAAGGAGAAAATGAGAGTGCAAACTACTTAAATGTTTAGGTGTGAAAGCCTTGTGGTGCCGTTGAGCCCGTTTGTCTACACAGCTGCACGTCAGAGTCCAGATATTACTCTTCCTGTTCATGAAGTGAAAATGTCAAACTGATGTTGTGCTGCGCGCTTTAATATCACTGTTAGCAGACGGAGTCTTACTGCAAACATTCCTTCAGTGGATGCGCCAACAACCAATAAAAGCTAACATAAAGCAGCATCTGAAGGAACAGTGGGTGCCGCTCACCATCAGTGACCTCACTTCAGCATTGTCTGTATTTAATGATGCTGAATGCTGCCAAGCACACGGCCAAGCCAAGACCAAATCCCGGCCAAACCTCATCACTGGGGCTTGTTTTATTTTGATTTCACCGGTGAGATCATTCCATCCACTTTTCCATTTTTAGGAGCACCTTTTAAATTGATAATTTGCCAGTCTGTAAACACACCATACATAATCTGAAATCAGTGAATTATGCCGCGCCATTAAAATAGTTAGGTTTGTGTTTGTGTGACTGTTGTGCTTTGAGTGTTTATGGATTCTCAACTTTACAGACTACACAAGACGCAATCAGAGCTTTTCAATGGGATGTGAGTGGAGTCACAGAGAAACTAGCTTTTCCACATAATCAGTGATTTCCTTCGCCTCCAACTCATCTTATTTGGCGGTGAACACTTGCTCAGCCCCTGCTCGCATCCCGTGCACATAAACTGCATCGGTGATGTCTGCACGTCAGCCTGTGCATTCGCTGGCTCTGACTGGAGGACGAGGGAGCTTTTCCTCCTGCTCCCATGAATGAGCCGAGCATTTACACTTGCGATTCCATCCGTATTAGAATGCAAACACACAAAGCAAAAAGTGCTTTTTTTCTGAAGCATCGGGGAATAATGACAGTAATGCTGGAAGCGAATGGGGCGAAATGTATCTGCAGAGAAAAATGATGCAACCTCGGTGTCATCAAGGTGTGACTACATGACTGGTAGGTTTGATAAATGCCTGTGACATGATGATTTATGTCAAAGCGCCCAATTGACAAACAGGACACATTTTCTTTCGGTGCCGATTCACAAACTCTTCCTGAGGTTAATAGAAACCCATCGGAGCCGGTGCCTCCTGGACGTGCGTTGTGCGGCACGTCGCTCGGCGAACGCATCGGCTCCTGTTCAACCTGAATCCGAGTCTCCACCAACACGAGCCGCTGTTTATTCCACGTCTCTCCCCTTTTGCCTACACAGCAGCTTATTGTTGCTCACTCAGACAAACCTTGATAATATAGTCGAAGCCCCCTCCCGTTCGTGAACACATACACGCCCGCGCTCTTGCTCGCGCGCGCGCGCGCGCACACACACACACACACACACACACACACGCATACATACACGCTTTGCGCGCTCTCGAGTGCAGAACGCGCAACAAGCGGACCAGCGGATGGAGAGAGAGAGAGAGAGAGAGAGAGCGTCACAAGAAGACAGAAGGACGGATACAAGGCGAGGCCAGCAGCGGAAAATCGTGTCTCTCCTGACTGTCCAGCTATTGTATCTTTTGTATGTCAGTGTTATTTTGTAGGGCGACATCTGCTTTTTAAAAAAACACGCAGTCGTTCCCACAGGCTATCGGTCCTGATGTGCCGCTGCGCCTCATCACGATTCTTCAAGGATATGCTGTTACCACATCGACGGCATTTCCCTTAAATGCAAGGATGTAAGTGAAACATGTCGGAACCACACGATCACTGCTGACAACTGTGCTCGACGAGCCGAAGACATCGACGCCGCAGCCGGAGCAGCCTGGGTTCGTGCCTGCGTTTGCGCCTAATTATTGTTTTTGCGCGCGACCGTGAATTTTCCTGCCCCGCATCCGTCGGCGCTACAAGGCCTCCAGCCCGCATCGTCTCTGGGCATGAAACCCGTGGGAATTATGATACCAACGTGACGCACAGCCACACAGCTCAGCGGGGGGAAGACATCGAGACTCGACCGAGGGTGTGAGGTCCAGCAGAGCCCCGCACAGCGCGCCGATCACAGGAGGACGCCCAATTGTTGTTGAGCCCCTCGCGCCAATGACTGCCGTGTAGTTCAGCAGGTATCGCCCACCACACTGAATATTTTATTTGTACATGCATCTGGACGAGCGGAGCCGGAGAAAGGGAGGAGAGCACAGTGGGTGAGGGCGCGTAGCGACAGGATGCGGGAGACGCAGTGAGCGAGGAGGAGGAGGAGGGAAACCGCGGGATTGACGGTAAGATATGGATATAGGCTATGAGGATGCACCCGCCCCTCCCCTCGTTCTCTCCCTCTGTCTGGATCACTTTCTCCAGTCCCCCTTTTTTGACGCGCACGCGCGCACATACATGATCAGCGCGTGAGGAGGCGGCAGAGGTGTCCTGCTCCTCTGCTGCTGCTGCTGCTGCTGTCAAGTGCCATTTAATCACTGAGGGACAGCGATGTGATGCTGCCGTGCTGGGCCTCGTGCCGCTGGCTGCCATTAAAGCTCGGTCCGTAGTAGAGCGGAGTGAGGAGCGAGCGCTGTGAAATATTGATAGCAGAAAGAAGGCGGCGTAATGAAGGTGCTCCGCAAGGGCTCCAGCAGAGGCTCTGACTGCTGGGCTGAAGCAGGTTCATTATCACACGCCTTCATTGCAGTGTCTGGCGTGCTGCAGTGAAGAGTGGTGGGAACACACACACAAAGGGCCTCAAACGCAGGCTGGGGTTGGGTTTGCTTATTCACCTCAGACGGCAGCACGAGGAGAAGGGAGATGGAGAAAAGAAGGCGGCGCGCGCTGAGCGAGCGTCTATTATCAATATTTCAGAGAGGCGAAGAGCGGACTGGGTCAGTGGAGGAGGGCAAACAGGAAGGCAGGGTGGAGCGGCTCACAGGCCGACAGCAGTACTGCTCCTCCGTCAGGCTCCATCTCGGATTTATCTGTACGTGAGTGCGTCCGGATGTGACGGCATTGTTTGTGTAGAATTGTGTGGGTCATTGTCTCTGAGTGACATTGTAAATGTGAGACTACTGATGATCGAGTGGCACTGATTTCTTTAGAAATAATTCGGAGCACATTTTAGTGCAGTGACTCACCGCGTTTGTGTGTGTGTGTGTGTGTGTGTGTGTGTGTGTGTGTGTGTGTGTGTGTGTGTGTGTGCTACCACATGGTGTGTGTTTGAAGGAAAAGACAAAACAAAGGTAACGAGGTTTGTAGGGGTCATTTACATCAACCACTGAGGACATGAAGTCATTTGCTTAAACCTCTCTCAAAGACACACAACCACACACACACAGACACGCACACACACATGCACGCACGCACACGTTTGGATGGAGTTTGTGTCATTTGACTTGTAAAACATATATTTTTCCTCTTTTCGGTTCGGACCACCTCAAACAGGTTCCAGTGCTTGCATCAGTCACACACTGAGTCAGGCAGCTTGTGCTGAGCGTTGGTGAAGGCCTGTGGAATTTGAGTGGAAAATCAAATATCAGAATACAAGGCTAGACATTTATTTAGCATTATACTATCATGAGGATGTGCTTTATAATTACTACCGCTATTATCATTACCTACTTATTATTGAAATTATGAAGCTTGAGGCAACAGCACAATGCTTGAGTACTAAGAAAGCTGAACAGGCTGATTTTCAGCTCTATATATTTCTACATGGCTGTCTGATTGATATTAGACAGATCATTTTAATAAATGTAGTCTTTTCTCCAGTTGCAGGTAAATGTCTTGGCAGCCAGTAATATGTCCACTATAAATGAAACAATAGTATTATTTACATGTATTACAGCATGCTAAGAATGTTCAGTGGGTGTTGGTAGAACTGATTTGACTCCAGCTTGAGGTTGATTCACAATGTAATAAAATACCACAACCATCTATTTGATGGAGTCTGTGTGGCAGATGAGATGACAATACAGCTGCATTCCTGCAAATGTACAAGTATTTACTCGCTTTCATTTGATTAGACATACATATCATTTCATGTCAGCCAAGACAAATGAACATAATTCTAAGTCTGCTGGTTCTGCAGCTTTATTGCAGAAGTCACCTGGGTCCAGGTAAATCAGTATCCTCAAAGGCTAAACAAGCCCAAAGCTAATCCCACCTGGCTAATAGACGGCCTCCTCATGTCAAGTACTGGACCAGTCTGGCTTAAGCAAGCTGCTATCAACCATTTCCTTCCTAATGAGACGGTGAACAAGCTTCAAGTTAATCCAGTGTAATTACTCAAAGGTTGCAGTAATTTTCCTGAAATGTGAGTGGTACTGTAACACTGGTGATGATTTCATTTTTAGTCATTTAATAATATATTTACATCTAGAAACTATATTTTAGCTTTTTTACCTTTTTAAGGAAAAATTATTAATTACCCGTGGAATTAACAGGCAGTAGGAGAAAGGTACAGGACAGCTTGCGTCTTAGGCTACGGACACATTTTGCCACATATTAGGTCAAACATTCCCAGTACTGCCCAGATCTACTGTCCAGATGTAGCTTGTTCTGTCATGTTGCCCACAGAAGGGACTGGATGCACTTGCTCGGCTGTCACACCTCAGCTAATGACTGCAAAGAGGTTTTTCAGCCCTGACATTTTGTCACACCTCAGGATCTCCGAGGCGTGTTCTGCGTGCAGTTGTTTCTCTGGGTGACATGTTAAAGCAGCTCATATCATAGTAGCAGGTCATGGCGACACTCAAATCCAGATTTAGTACAAAGGAGCGGAGCGTGTACAGGACGGCCTAGCGATATCTCAGCGTGGCCTCAGAGTATTTGTTGCGCACAGTGCTCATACTCTAGATCCGAAGCCCATGTTGCAGTGAGATACGTCAGAGGAAAAAGCCAGAGTTTCTTCTCATGCACAGATGAGATTCTCGGGAAATAAATGAATGCAGTTTTTGAACATTACTGTCAATTAAAGTGTGGTTGTACGTGCAGATTGCTGAAGCCGTCGGTGCGTCATGTGTGAAACAGAAGGAATTGATTATGGATATTTAACCCAGGACACTTCCTGGCGCTGCAGATAGTGAAATTTGCATTTCTCAGGGAACATCTATTTAACCTTTATTACAGCGAGTCCCCGCTGTGTCGTTATGAAGCTAGCGGCAGTGAGCTGCAAGGGTTAATCGCAATAACACACTGTGCTATTTTAAAAGCATGAATCATATTTTATCCAATCTGCTTTGCAGTAATGCAGTACTTACGCCATGCGCCCATATGAACATTTTCTATAGTGCATATGTTGTTTTTGCATGTTATTCTAAGCTGTTGGCAAACAGCGCTCATGTCCTTCATGAGATCATCAGGCGTCATGAATCTGTTGATCTGTAAGTAGCATTTACCCAAAATTTCTCACGTCCTCTCTCAGTCACACATGGAGTCCCACCACGAAGGAATCATTTCCCAGCCAGCACCATTATAGTGACGAATACCTTTTTAATCTTACTTGTTCATGCCTGAGTTCTGCTTTCTTTCCTCTGTGTGTGTGATAAACCAAGGTGAAAACAAATGGGTGATATATGAGCAAACACACTCTTAACAAGCTGCATTTTCACACTCAGGGAAAGTGCTTATAGGGCACTAAGGCACGATGCATGTGAGGGCAGGGCCCGTTATTAATAATTTATAATAATTAAAAAATTAAAAGAGACTCAGTTCTGTAGGAGAAACAACATCCATTCAAATTTCTGACTACAGTCTCCCCACAAACCGCTGCCGCCACTGTGCCTCAACATGAAGGTTGGGTCATCCAGTGACAGACGTTCCCACTAGACGTGACTATTCATACTGGACGACCGCTGTGTGTGGATGTTTATACATCCTACATGCGCTATAGGCTCCCAGGCTCTGAACTTGGCCCCAAGCCCTGCCTGCGTTTTGTGCCTGCAACAAGCAGAAGACTGACAGAGGCCGACACCTTCATTCCCCAGAGTCGCGCATTGACCAGACAAACAGAGGCTCTAAAGCCCCGTAAGTGGCTTTGACTGCAGCATGTAGGCCTCAGCCCTGTGGGGGATGCACGGATCAATGGTCTGAAACAGGCTGGCAGGCGCACAGGCCACTGTAGCGGCTTCAAAATCCTCTCTTAATCCTTAAATATTATCATTAGTGACAAGAAAAGTCTTTCCACTGTTGTTATTAAAAAAGTATATCAGGCAGTGGAGCTGTCAGAAGCCTAATCTCTCTGCCTCCGCCTCATCTCCTGATTGCTCCCTCTCTTTCATCACCCACACACCCTCACACATTTAGTCTTCCATTAGGAACCTAACACTACAAGGCTGTTTTGTCACTCCGCGCTCCGTTGCTGTCCACCCTCAGGCTCCGATAGCTCCCTGACCAAAAGGAAGAGAGGTCTGCCTCCGTTCTACTGTATGTTGAATTTATGCCCCCACAGCGTGAAACACTGTACCTGGCGCGATTTGCCATCAGTTTGAACAATTTGCAAGAGGTTGACATGAATGTCTCTCTACTTTCATTTGCTTCCCACCAAACGCCAATATCCCTTTTTGCTCATCGCCTACATTATGATGTGGCCAAACCACACAACTTCAAATAGAGTTTGGCCTCACTCATTAAGTATCTGGCATTCATGGCATCATTTACTGTTGGTTGATAAATACTGTGCAGAGAGTGATGTACAGTATATGCACTGCATGTGCATATACATTATTGCCTGCGTGTGTAATTTATTTTACTCCAGGCGCACTGCTCTCACTGTAGAGGCTGCTTCTCCTTCAAGTAGGCCGGCCTGTGGCCTAGGGCTGGAGTTTGGTTGTAGGCAGGGAGCATGGTGCTGCGAACAGGAGGACTGGCTGTGTGGCTTTGTCAAGGCCCATCAATGTCCTTGCTCTACTTACTCTGCATCAACACTTTAGGGTGTGTGCATGCGTGCGTGCGTGTGTGTGCGAGAGAGAGAGAAAGCGAACAGTGGGGGTTGCAAGCAAAAGAACATGCTGCCATAAGGGCTTTGGATGAGATCGACGTGTTCTGTGTATTTGTGCTTGTGCGGGATAAAAAAACAGAATGCTTGTTATTCAGAGTCTCTTCTGTTTGTGTGTGTGGCGGTCGTCCTGGGGCTTTTACAGTCTTGTTGGTTCAGTGGACTCAAAAAAGCAGGATGGTGTGTGTGTGTGTGTGTGTGTGTATCTTTGAATTCATGTTGGACATTTGTTGAGGACTGACCTAAATCTGTCTGCCATCATTACCTAACAAGAAGACAGACAGGGAAAGCAAGTTACAGATATACACACTCATGTACACATATGCATTTGTGTACTGCCGTATTCACACACACACACACACACACACTGGAGACCTTCCTGCTAGGTGCTGTGGACACACCACATGGGCAGTACTAAGCATGAAATAAATGCCCTGCTGCCCAGGTTTGCATCCTTCTGTCCAGGGCCAAGAGTTCAGTCTGCACGAGGGAGTCATATTACCCGAGCTCCCTCGCAGCTCGTCTGCCTGCTTCCCGTATGTTCCCTCGTAAAACCCCACAGCACAGCATCGCCCTTTGATCACCTGCGCCTTCATCTGGCTGCTTAGCTCGTTAGCCCTGCTGGAGAAGAGATCGTCTCCACAACATCATTTATTTAGGATTACTGAACAGTGTCCTAAGCTGCGCCAGCCCCGTGCCTGTGTGTGTGCGTGGGGATAGAAAGATTAAGGCCCGTTTATGGGTCAGTGGCCACTGATGCTTTTGGTTAATTACGAGGCTAAAGCACGCAGTCACACTTGCACGTTTTCACTTTCACACACACGGATACACGGACCCTCATACCTCCTCTCTCTGATTCTCACTCAGACTGCTCGGTGCTATCACCATGGTAACAACAGATTGAGGGACTTTCGCCGCACCGATAGCTCAATTGTTATCTTTATTTGTCTCTCCCCTCTCAATCTGTCTCTCTATTATTCTGTCCCCCTCCCACCTCGCTGTAGTTTCACACATGCTATCTTTCATTGTCAGTGTGTGTCCACTACGCGCACACACACTGACCTGCACACGTCTTACACGTCCACTGCTTCCTCCGCAGGCTCTCCGAGCGTGGATGGTGGTGTGACGTGCTAACTCTTCCTGCCCAGTATGGCTGTGCCACTGTGGTCCCTGGGGGTGTGTGTGCTCATTCTGGCTCATGTGCCCCCCTCCAGCCAAGGTAAGTGTCACAGCTCTGACGCTTTGAGGAACCATAGTGAGGCGTTTATCCTGGAACAGCAGTCAGCAGGATGAATCAGTAAAACTACAAAGAAAGCGCTTGATGATGCCAGAGCTGCAGCACACACTGGAACTGTACTGAAAAATGTAGATTAACATATTACCAGCAAACCATTCCTGCCTGCCACAGTGTGTTTCAGAAGCTGCCTGTACCCACTTGTTAATAAACCATCAGTCATTCAGCACCACGGACAGTTACACGACACCAGCAGCATACTGATCACACCAACATGCTCGGTTTAAAGAGGCTTTAATTCTATGACAGCAAACACCTTTCGTGTGTGCATGACTCCTGAGCAGCTGCAAACAGCTGGATTAAATCAAGGAATAACGTGGATTAACGTAGCACATAGTGCGATCCAACCATCAGAGGGTAGAAAATAACGCCTTACACTTGTCAGATTGTATTTACTGAGTGCCTGATAGTCAGCACTGTAAGCTTTATCCTCCCCACTGGCTTAAAACACCAGATATTGTGATATACCCACTCATCACATGACACGTAGGTGTCACAGTGAAGGTGCAGTGTGATTTCTGTCTACAATCACACGTTGCTTGCTGGGAATTCTTCCAGTGTGA
>NC_040881.3:16678628-16713628 GCF_900634795.4 Betta splendens
ACCTCTTTCTTTGCGTCTCCAGTTCCTTTTCTCTTGCTCCTGGTCAGTCTCTCTGTCTCTTCTTTCTCTCTGCTTCTGACTGTGCACACAAATATAAACACTACAGCTCAAAGAAACATAGCCATAAACTTTTTCTTATCACCATTCTTTCTTTCTTTCTTTCTTTCTTTCTTTCTTTCTTTCTTTCTTTCTTTCTTTCTTTCTTTCTTTCTTTCTTTCTTTCTTTCTTTCTTTCTTCCTTTTTTCTTTTTTCCTTCCTTCCTTCCTTCCTTCCTTCCTTCCTTCCTTCCTTCCTTCCTTCCTTCCTTCCTTCCTTCCTTCCTTCCTATCGTTATTCCTCCCTATCCACTCATCCTCCTCATGCTTATTTTCCCTTTTCTTCCCTTGTAGGAAGAGCCCCTTATATATCTTCATAGGAAAAATAAGACCAAATGTGTGTGATTGTATATCTGTCTGGATGTGTGCTTACCAAGCACTGCTTATGTGTGTGAGTGTGTGTGCATGCCTATTTGCATGCCAGTGTGGGACAGTAAACATACGTGTCCATACATGTGGTTGGACCAATTGTTGTGCTCGACGTAAACTAACCTGCCCTCTCATTCACTTTAAGGCAAAATTTAGCCCCGCCTTCAGCGTCCCTGATTCTACCTCACACTCTTTTTCACTCTTTTTGCACTAACCCACACACATACACACAAACACATATAAAGCACACGAGTACACTCACACACCTTTCATTGCAGTGTCCCTGTTGCATTACTCACCGCACACACACTAATGGTGTGTGATTTTATACCTTGTATGTCTCTCTGTCGCTTGCTTCTGAGAATGGTACAGGTGTTCTAAATCCGTCTCTCCTTTTCTCTTCATTCTCTTTCCTTAACTCTCTGCATCAAATGCATTTAATTCAATCCATTTTTCATGGATCTATCAATTTCCCCCCACTCCCGCTTTCACCCCCCTCTCTCTCTTTTCTCACCTCCCTCCCTGCTCTTCTGCTCCCACCATCTCTCTCCTCTCTCTCGCATCTTTGCCGTCTGCGCCTCCCGACTCCCTGGTTGCAGTTTTCGTGTGTCCGGGCTCACTGCTCAGCATCCAGCCGGCCTCCTCGCTCCTGGAGGCGGAGCATCAGTCGGGGGCGTGGTGCAAGGACCCGCTGCAGGCTGGCGACAGGCTCTACGTCATGCCGTGGACGCCATATAGGACGGAGTTGCTGTGCGAGTATGCCTCCTGGGATGACTACCGACAAAACCGAGTGACCACCACCTACAAGTACGTGGTGTAAAACTGTTAATGATAGACCTGCTCCTCAGGAAATAGATTTTGTTGACGCTTTTCCACCCTGCTGTCCCAGGTTGCCAAGTCGTGTGGACGGCACGGGCTTCGTAGTGTATGATGGTGCTGTATTTTACAACAAGGAGCGAACGCGTAACCTGGTCAAGTACGACCTGCGGACGCGGATAAAGAGCGGTGAGGCCGTGGTCGTCAATGCCAATTACCACGATACCTCGCCTTACCGCTGGGGAGGGAAGTCAGACATTGATCTGGCCGTGGACGAGAACGGCCTTTGGGTGATCTACTCCACAGAAGCCAATAACGGACGCATTGTAGTCAGCCAGGTGGGGGGAGCGAAAGCCAGCAATGTTTGGAAAAGAAGAAAAAGAGAACGGTTTCCTCACCTTCCTGTGGTTCCTGTTTGCCAGGTGAACCCCTACACGCTGCGCTTCGAGGGGACGTGGGCCACTGGCTTTGACAAACGTGGCGCTAGCAACGCCTTCATGGCCTGCGGCGTGCTCTACGCCGTGCGCTCCGTCTTCCAGGACGACGAAGGGCAGGCAGAGGGCCGGGCCGGCAGCGACATGGTGGTCTACGCCTACGACACCAGCCGTGGACAGGAGCTGCCCGTCCAGATACCGTTCCCCAACCCCTACCAGTATATCTCTTCCATAGACTACAACCCCAGAGACAACCAACTGTACGTGTGGAACAACTACTACGTGCTCCGATACCCACTGCAGTTCACGCCGCCACCACCCACTAAAGGTCTGTATGAAGTTGCGTATTCAGACACATGTGAGAAACTCAGAAAATGACCTGCAGCGTCCTCCCTTCAGGTCCTCTCTCCTCTCTGATGACAACTGTCCGCTCCTACACTGCTACTGTTGCACTGAGCCCAGTGCGGCCGTCGGCCTCTCACCCAATCGGCGTCATCAACCGAGGATCCTTTGACCAAAGGCCTATCACAGCCATGGTCCCTTTGACCCCGCGGCCTCCTCTGCGTGTCCCCTTGGCTCCCGGGGGCCCTGGTCAGGTGGGCGGATGTGAGGGCCGGGTTGCGCGAGGGGTGCAATGGCCCCCCACCCTGAAGGGAGAGATCGTGGAAAGGCCTTGCCCTAAAGGGTCACTGGGTGGGTGTGGCGCCTCTGTGTGCTGCTGTGTGTGTGTGTGTGTGTGTGTGTGTGTGTGTGTGTGTGTGTGTGTGTGTGTGTGTGTGTGTGTGTGTGTGTGTGTGTGTGTGTGGTATTTTTGCATGTGTTCGTCTGTATCTAGTTTCCCTTTGAAATATAGTCAGGTGTCCTCTCTTTGAACCTTGCTTTAGATGAAAGAGAAGAAAGAGGTTGTAGTGTTTAGAAAAGCTGGATTGCCAACTCTTCCTCCCACTGTGCAGCTGTCTTCCTCAGGCCAGCGCTGTAGATTATGTATTAAAATGAATATACTAAGTAATTAGCATCCAATACTGTACTGACAAACGACTAGCGATAGCTCTTGTAACCTGTTAAAACTGGAGAACAGAATGCATCAGATACAGTAAACCTTCACAGCTCAGTAGAACAGACCATCCTGTTAATCAGTATTTCATATGTTAAATCCTTTTAGATCAAATACAGTATAAGAAGTGTCAAATCACCTTAGGTCTTTTAAATCCTGACTCGTTCTGACTTCGTTCACCCCATCTGTCTCTGCAGGTATAGCCTCGTATCAGTGCGTGCTGTCTCCAGTGGGCTGGAGCTCAAGAGGGCCTGACCTTTCCAACTGTACCTCTCCCTGGGTCAGCCAAATCGCACAGAAGGTTGGTCACACACACACACACACACACACACACACACACACACACACACACACACACACACACACACACACACACACACACACATCCACCCACATACGCAGACACACACATACGCAGACACACACACACACACACACACACACACACACACACACACACACACACACACACACACAAACACGCACACGCACTCACACACACACGCACACACACACTCACCCATTCGCAAATGCCCCAGAGCCAGTCAGCAAGCAGATCTCTTTTAAATGTTAAAATATTTGACATTAAAAACACCCCGCCTCACTCCAGATCAAGAGTGGGGAGAATGCGGCCAACATTGCTGGGGAGTTAGTCAACTTGACCCGGGGCCAGATCTATGCTGGTGATGTCAGCATGTCTGTCAAGCTCATTGAACAGCTATTGGACATCCTGGACTCCCAGCTCCAGGCCTTGAGACCAGCCAATAAAGAGTCTGCAGCACGCAATTACAACAAGGTAAATTGTTGCTGTTGTCAACATGGATGTGTACTTGACCTTTCCTGGAAATAGAGTGGAAATGTCAGCAATGATGATTCTAACAATAGATGTTTGATGGTGCTCTTCTTTCCAGCTGCAGAAGAGGGAACGAACATGCAGAGCCTATGTTCAGGTAAGACAGACAGACAGACAGACAGACAGACACACACACACACACACACACACACACACACACACACACACACACACACACACACACACACACACACACACACACACACACACACACAGACGTCACAGTCCTTCTTTCTTCTTCAGGCTGTCGTTCAGACCGTTGATAACCTGTTGGGTCCCAAAGCGCTGGTGTCCTGGAACGATATGAGCAGCAATGACCAATCACGCGCTGCGTCGCTGCTGTTGGATGCAGTAGAGAAAGGAGCGTTTCTATTGGCCAACAACCTCTACGAAGGCCGCTTCAGCGACAGAGCCCCTAACGTTGGTCGGTGCTCTCTTTGTGTCTAAGCCGTGCGCTGCGCAGGTACCCGCGCTGACCGTTCTGTGTGTGTGTGTGTGTGTGTGTGTGTGTGTGTGTGTGTGTGTGTGTGTGTGTGTGTGTGTGTGTGTGTGCAGATTTGGAGGTGTATGTGCTGAATACGGAGGCGGACATACAGGACCTGACGTTCCCTCACTCCTACGACAGTGACAGCATCTTACAGATAACGGCAGTGGCTCTGCAGCAGTACAGCAACAACGGTCTGTACCCCACCGCTGCAAAGTCCACTCATCTAGCTTGATTTTTTACACATCACTGCATTTCTTTCAGTCTTCTGAAACAAATTAAACATGACACTGCTTTATACTCGAGCGTTGCATCCCTGTTTTGTCTGCAGGCCAGGTGAAGCTCGTCCTGTCGCTCTATAAGAACCTGGGCACCTTCTTAACCACCCTGAACTCCACGCTGAGGCTGGGTGTGGGTCTGAGCTCCGACGCCAAACTGGTGGTGAACTCTCATGTCATCTCTGCCTCTGTGCACCGAGGGTCCAACAGGGTTTACCTGTCGGAGCCGGTGATCTTCACTCTCCGACACCTGCAGGTCTGTAAACGTGCACGGTAAATAGGGAGATTTCCACCATTGTGCGTTCTGTTCACGGACTAAGCCTTGTGTTCCGGTGGCTGCTTTCATCCACAGCTGGAGAACCACTTTGGACCCAACTGCTCTTTCTGGAACGCATCGGGTGTTTCCGGGAGTGGCAGGTGGTCGACACAGGGCTGCCGCCTGTTACACACCAACAACACACACACCACCTGCGCCTGCAACCACCTGTCCAGCTATGCCGTCCTGATGACTTACCAGCAGCCTGCTGTATGTACACGCGCCACACACACAGCAGGCGTCACTCATTCGCTGTTTTTGTTCGTGTTTGTCCACTTTTCTGTTGGTTTTGTTACAGCCTTGTTGTTGAGGACTGCCTCGCATGTGTTACAGTTTCTAGCTCCACCGTTTGTTGCGGCACAGTGGGCCACTGTACACTGATGGGGGCAGAGGGGGTGATAGTTGTGGGTTGGAGTTGTGAAAGTGATAAATGCTGCAGGATATTTCATCCTGCCATGAAATCTAATTGCGTGAAAGTGTTTCTGTGTAAGATGTCGCCCCGGTTAGGTGTGATTTTATTCATTTTTAGTTATGTAACACACATCGACATTAACATGTGCTCATGAATGTGCATCAGCGGGTTCCTTCATTTGTATTTGTTGTTGTGAGCTGAAGCGCTGCTGTGTTTCCCTGCTTCAGCGTGGGGACGGCGTGGAGGAGCTTCTGGACTACGTGGTGTTCTGGGTCGGCATCTCCGTGGCCCTGGTCTGCTTGGCCACCTGTCTTACCACCCTGTGCTGCCAGGGGGCACCCTGGCACACAGACCACAGCACCATCCACCTCAACCTGTGGGCCAACCTGCTCGTCACCGAGCTGCTCTTCCTTGTTGGTTCCAACAAGACTCAGTACACAGTGAGTGTTTGGAAGCGGGTCCAATAGAAACAAAAGGAGCGGTTTCCACCACTGGGGGTTTTATGCACTGATTTCGATCATCTGCTCCTGCAGGTTGTGTCCTCCATCATTGCTGGCCTGCTGCACTTCTCACTGCTCTCAGTGTTTTGCTGGTTGTGTCTGGAGGGAGTGGAGCTGTACCTGCTTCAAAGGGAGGTTTTCGAAGGACGCAACTCCAGAAGGAAGTACTTCTACCTGTGTGGCTACTCCATTCCTGGGCTGGTGGTGGCCGTGTCCGCTGCCATTGATTTCCGAGGCTATGCTGCAATAACTACGTAAGTCACGCGTGTCTCTGCTCCAGTGGAGATGGTGTGCCAGCGTGTGTTTACTGCCATGTCACAGGCTCCTTCTTTGCCTGTAGATACTGGCTTCGAACAGACAACTATTTTATCTGGAGTTTCCTTGGCCCTGTTGCTGTCATCATAACCGTAAGAATCCATAACCACATAATTCCCATTTTTTATATGTAATGAATTTTCCTATTTGATCATTATTGATTGATTATGACAAGCCCTTGTTTTTGTCCCTTTTGACCTCAGTTGAACCTGGTTGTCTTGGTCATGACCTTACATAGAATGCACAGCACAGCTGCTTTGAAACCAGACTCCAGTCGCCATGATAACTTGAGGTGGGTGAAATGTATCATGGTACTGTACCAGTCGTTATGTGTAAATCTGAGATGTCATTTATGATTTTAATATTTATTAGTATGTATAAGGAGCTATTCTGTTTAGACCTTAGTAGTTATTAGAAAACTTACCCTAAAACCCAACCTTTACTGAGACAAAAATTAATTGGCTGTAATTCGGTCGTTCACCTGCCTCGCTTAAACTGCAGCATTTACTTCCAGTCATTTCTCTGAATATCAAACGGAAACAGAAAATGCAGAGACTGCAGCACTATAGAGGCTGTTCCCTTTGAGTGAGAAAAGGTCAAAGCTGAGCAATAGCATGTGAAGGAAACACTGAGGAATGGTTGCATTCAGCAAAGGACAAAAGCAGAGCAGGGCTGGGTATCGTTAATGCCCTGCAAGTTTGCAAACCCACTCAGAACCAGACTTCATTCTAGTCATTCCTATCACAAGCGACTTGCTGTGTGGGGGTTTGATGTAGACGAGACCTCAGAAACGCTCAGTTGTCTTGTGAATAAGAAGCAGAGCTGAATCTTCCTCACTTTAAGCTCAGGGGAGCTGATGGATATAATTAAGAGCACTCTCCCAGGTAAGTGAGCGCTTGTCGCACACAAATGAAGAGTAACTCACCCCGTCGTTCTCCTGTGCTGCCTCCAGAGCGTGGGCGGTGGGCTCCCTGACGCTGCTGTTCCTGCAGAGCGTCACCTGGTCCTCAGGTCTGATGTTCCTGTCTGACAGGACGCGCCTCCTGGCTTACCTCTTCTCCTCCCTCAACACCGTCCAGGCCCTGCTCATCTCCATTCTGCACTGCAGCCTCGCCAGGAAGGTCAGTGCGCGCCGCTAGGACGCGCCTTTTGGGTCTGTGGGCGCCGCACTGACGCCGGGGCCGCGTGTGAATTCTGTGTGCAGGGTCAGAAGGAGTACGGCCGCTGCTTGCGTTTGTCGCAGTGCTGCGCGACTTCGTCCTCCGGCTCTCCAGATTCAGTGAAGGGCTCTGCTCTGCGGTCGAACAGTCGCTATACCAGCAGCCAAAGCCGGCGCGCAACAGCTAACAGACAGGTCCGCATGACACGGGGCCTCCCTCTCTCTCTCTCTCTCGCTATCTCTCGCCCAGATCTGACCTTGTGTGGAATATTTCTGTTTCAGAGTCGTATCAGGAGAATGTGGAATGACACTGTTCGCAGACAGACTGAGTCATCTTTCATCGCGGCAGACGTTAACAATACTCCGACACTGAACCGAGGTGAAGAGCCTTTTTATTCATGGTTTTGATGTTAATACGTGAAAGAGGAACATTTCATGCATTTATTTTCTTCCATCCTCAGCTGCTTTGGGGAACCACTTCCTTACTAATCCAGTGTTGCAGACTCATGCTGGAGCTTCACCCTATGACACAATTCTGGCCCAGGGATACAATCAGCCCTTCACATCTACAGGTACATCTGCTTCAAGCATTTTGCAGTTCTCTTTCAAAGTGTGCGTCCGTCCTCTCTACACGAGTCCCAAACCTTTTGCACAGTAGTTGTTGTGTATCTGTTTTTGTCCTGTATGAATGCATTCAAGTGGAAATGTCGTTGTTGTACGTCAGCTCTGATTTTAGCTTTTCAGTGTGAATCGTTTTTTGTCTTTTAAGCGTTGTTGACACTTTCCTTTTCTGTCTCTCTGTCTCAACGTGGACCAGTAGGAACCTTCAGAAACAAGCAGAGTATGAGCTCCTTCTTATTGTGCTCACTTGAACCATTGAGAGCCACTTCCTCCTCAAACGCTGTGGTTCCGTTCATAGACAATCTGTAAAAACAATCCACTCAGATTTAAATTCTCATAGATCATGAAGGCATATTGTACATCTCCTCCATGTGGCCAAACATTTGATCAGATCCTGTTGAAGCCACACAGGAAACCTAAACGCTCCTCATCCACTCATCTACTCATTCATTCATCTCTTCATGTAAATGTTTTGTGGTGTCCCTGTCTTTGTGTAACTCTGTGAATCCTCCTGTTTCTCCTAACAGAGGGCGGTGTGTCCCAGAGCCAGGAGTCCTGTGGCTTGGACAGCGTGTGTCTCAATGGAGGCTACACACCCAACACCTTCACGCTGCACGGTCTGGGAACCACACCTGGGTCGCGAGCTGGAGTTGTGGGCAGCACGGACCTTCTGAGAGAGGGAGGAGTGGGACTAGGAGGGGACGACATCTCCCCGGGCCTGCTGACGCCCCACAGTGCCACGGATCTGAGCAGCGGCGCAGGGATGCGCCGCAACCTGTCGGACGCAGCGGCTTTGGAGAAAATGATCATCTCGGAGCTCGTTCAGAGCAACCTGAGGCCCTCCGCCGCCATGCCCGTTCCGCCTGAGCGCTACGGGAGCCTGGCGAGGCCACACCACCATGACAGGGTGACGCTTGCCCACACTGCCACTTTAACACGACATGCACAGCCACCGCAGGAGGCCTGGGCCGCCAAGATGCAGCCCAACGCACGGCACAACGCGCCCGAGGGCTGGGCGCACGCAAGGCACCACACGCAGGACGCCGAGACCCGTGGACAAGAGCACGCCACAGCACCGCATTTACAAGACGGCTGGTCTCATCCACGGGCTGCTGGGGATTCCGAGTGCCGTGACCTGCTCAAAGACGGGGACAGGTGCCAGCTGCAGGGCACTCTGGGCCGCCGCGGGCTCCAGGACCGGCAGCAGGCGCGCCCACCTGACGTCCAGGCTCGACCCTACTCCACCCTCAGCCGCACCCCCGGGACTCTGTCCCGACACCGCGGCACGGTGGAGGCAAGTCAAGGCACAGACAGGGACAGGGAGAGAGAGAGGGAACGGTACCGGGACAGACCCCTTCCACCTCCTCCTCCCCCTCCCCCCCAGGAGTCAGAGCCCCTGTACAAAGCACTGGAGGAGCCGCTGCTGATGAAGCAGAGAGAGGCAGGTGTGGACCCATGGAAAAGTGGCCAGGACAGAGAGAAGGACGAGACATTTCTCCTGAAAAGAGATGGAATGATGGAAGATTGGAGGGGAGGGACCAGGGATGAGTCTTTCACCTCTCAGAAGAGAGATGGCGAGATGGATGAATGGAGAGGCGGCGTGGAGCGGGGAAGGGAGGAACCTCATTTGCTGGAGAAGAGAGACGGCCGAGTAGATGTTTGGCGAGGAGGGTTTGACTCAGAGCAGGAAGAGACTTTTATAACGCAGAAGAAGGATTTTGGGATCGATGGATGGAGAGGTGGGATGGACAGAGAGAAGGAGGAATCCTTGTTTTTAAAAGACAGAGAAGGATGGAGAGGAGGGATTGAACGAGACAACGAACAACCGAAGGATCGACCACTGGACATGTGGAGAGGGGGGATGGATATAGACAGGGAGGAGGCCTTCCTGTTTGACAGCAAGGATGGAGGTCTAGACGGGAGGAGCAGAGGCAAAGACAGAGGGTCGCTCCGTTACCACGGCGAACGGGAGGATTCGGAGAGTTTTGCTCTGCCTTTGACCCCTGATCTTGACCTCGACCCTGACTCTTCGCCAATTTATGCCCGAGACTCCAACCCCTCCCCACTGTACCCCGGAGACAGCCGCTCGCCGCCTCTCAGCATCTTTCCCAGAAGCTCTCCCCCCACAAATATCTTTGCTCCCCGAGACACCAACTCACCTCCCAACAACCTCTACTCCCGCCACTCCCCGCAGGTGTACAGCCGAAGCAACTCCCCTCCCCGCTTCTACACCCGCACGTCCCCTCCATCCCTCTCGTACCCCGACAGCAGCCCCGAGGCTCCGGAAGAGGTGAGCCCCGCTGGCCAGCCACAGCGGCCCGTCCTGGAGCTGCCCTACAGCCTGGGGCGGCCCCCGCTGGGCCCGCGGCCCAACCACCTGCAGACCTTCTACCAGCCGCCACCACTGGCATCCAATGGAGAGGCTGCGTACACGGCAGAGCCCGCCTCCGAGGGAGACGACGGACAGATGCAGCGCGTGACAAGCCTGTGACTAGGGCGGTGGTGATCGGGGCATAGAAACCAGGGAGGAGGAGGAAGACGGCGAGAAGAGCAACGAGTGAAAGTGATCTCTGTGATGCTAAAGCGGATGACGAAGGATTACATAATGGCACTGATGGCTCCTCCCTGCTTCTATGTCCTGATCACCACGAGACCTTCCCCTTTCCATGTTTTATTACTTTTCTATGACTGTGATCCATTTCTAACTCCTCCCGTCCTCCTCTCTCTCCTGAAGCCCTGCTGTTTCTTCCCTTCTCATCGGTGCTTAGCCCTACTGGCCCCGTCAGATAAGTTTCTATTGGTTTGTTGGCTGGGTGTTGCCCCTCCCTGTAGCAAGCAGACAGTGTGTCAAAGAAACACTCATATGTTGCCAAAAAAATCTTTCAAAGAACATGTGCATGACTTTATAAGTGGCTTTACAAGGCTACATACTGTAGGAGGAAGGTGCTGGGTTGTGTGTGGGGCGTATGTGTAGGCGTGTGTGTAGCTTGAGGAGCATGCGTGTGTGTACGGTTTTGTGCGTGTGTGAGAAACAGAGCGTGTGTATATACATCATTCTTGTATAATTAATGTATCACAGTGAAGCATTTTATTGATACCAACTGAGGGGCCACTCACACACGTCCCCTCCTACTGGTTCTGAACTCTTGACCAATCCAATTTCACACCCCGCCCCCTCCACCTGCCACTAAGTGTTAATGATGGGACTTGTTGCCATTGAGTTTGTGATAGCAACTGAACTCTAGACTCTAGAGCCAGAGATCATATAAAACCTCAGAACTTTTCTGCAACTCCCGTGAGACCCTTGTACATATCGACCTCAAGTGTTCTGATTGTCTTGTATTGCTATTGAAGTTCAAGTAAACATGTGAAATAAATGTTTCTGCCTTTCTGTCCGAGTGGCTGTACAGAGAGATGGAAGGTAACAGAAGACTGAGGAGTTACGTGTACAGAAGCAGAAGATGGAGGTTCTGATGAAGACTAGAACTGTGAGCTGCCAGAGAGATGAAAATATATTGACGGAGCACAAATACTATTAACTGTTGCCATTCTCGTACTTTGAGTATTTTCCCAGCTGCTGTCATACTTTACATTCATAATCCATGACATTTCAGAGGCACAGTATGAAGCTTTCAATCAAAATTTACACAATTTGAAATGAATTAATATTCACAAATCCATATATGGATGGATACATGAGTAACGCTTGTTGATGGGAGCATAATTACTCCGATTAGGCGATACAAAGAGCTGCAGCCATTCACTTTGGTGATTAGAACTGAAGATACTGTAACATTTATATTTAATAAAGAACAGACACGAATAAAATATGCACATGTGCTGAATAATTAAAGTTAAAGTTGATACATAATTTGGACTTTTTACTTTGTTGCCTGAAACATTTCTACATCGCAAAAAAGAACCTGTACATAGATATTTTTTACTCAAAGGTAATAAATATCACAAAGCTTTGTGCCTTTTTGAGCATTTTACTTAAAGCTGCACTAATCAGTGTAGAATGAAACAGACCTAATGATATGTGTAATGCGAAGGCACTGTCTGTATTGACCCAAAGATAATTAACTTCAGCTTCATCGAGCATTTTAGTGTCTTTTGGCTCATGTTTTGGTTTTACTGTCTGCAGCTTGATGTTTAATGTAGTGTTTGTCCCATCATGTTGATCCAGCTTGCTGTCATGCACTTTCATAAATGCAACCAAAAGGCGGAGACATAAAGTTGGTAATCTTCTAGCAAACATACATACAGAACTAGCTCCACATTTATCAGCTAACGATATTTATGGGAGTTAGTGAGGATCAAACAGAACTTATTATGGTGTTGGGATTTTTATCTCCAAATACAACTTGTGTTGTTTTCTTTTTTTGTTTTTTTTTGGCAAAATATGTTAATAAGAACCTGTTCAAATCAACTTTATAAGGTAATAAGCTTAATATTTTCAATGTACAGGCTTGTGTAGAACATGAATTCATTTGCTTTTGTCAAAATGTGCATTTTAGAAAGAAGACATAAACTAAACTGAAGTGAACTGAGACGGTGGTTTCAAACAATCTGTTCCATCTTTAATGAAGTGTGTGCACGTGAATGAGGCCTGAGAACAAAACACAACAAATAATCCAATGGCAAACACAGTCCTCGTTCAGTCAAGGTTCTGTCGTGCCTGTGTCTGTCGCTCAGTCTTTCATCAGTAATCTGTTCAGACGGACAGATGGGTGCGTCCCACTACAAACTATACAAACTACTGGCATGACACAGTTTAGACAATGAGTTGCTTTCTTACTATTTGTGTTTTTCTTCAACACCAACACATTCATTGGTTCAGTGTAAAAAAACAAGCAAACAGCTGAATACAGTATATTACAGGTCTGTAAAATATATTTCATCCTATTCAATAAATCAAATTACAAATTGCTAATGGAAATCAAAAAGTGCTTTTGAAGTATCATTAGATCTGTACAATAGAAAATGCAAAGATTAGAAATTTATATATATACAGAATATCTACAGGTAACCTACAGAGCAACAGTGCTTGCTGAGCGTGCTTGAGCTGTTGAGGGCACTTGAGCCAAGCAGCCCTTCCTGGTTCAGATACTGCACAAGCTCTTCTCTTTTGGCCCAAGTGATGGCACTTGGTTGGACTTCACAGAAAAATCTCATATCCTGTCCAGACTTTGGGCATTATGTGGAAGGTGGTGTGGAGCAGGCGAGGTTTAGCACACAGAATGATGGGGTGACAGTGGGCTGTCCAGGGTTTCAGTAGGGGACAGATCTGACCTGGGGGAACTTTTAAACATGGACGAGATATGAAAGGCCTGAAAAAGACAGAATGGTTAACACATGACATGTGGCTGATACATGATGCTCAAACACAACACAGCAAAGGTTACTAACCACCCAGTAAGCAGTGAGGGCTCCCTGTATGTAGCCTGTTATCACGTCGGACGGGTGGTGCCTGTAGTCGGAGATGCGGGTCAGACCTGTGTAAATCGCCAGCAGAACCAGGAAGAACTGAATTGCGGGCCTCAGGAGCCGAGCCCCGCGCCAGGTCAGCCGCGCCTGCAGGTAGAACTGACAGGCGTTGTGTCATTCAGAGAAGCACGGCACCGTCTCCATCACAGTCTCACATTTAATAAGTGCACTTTACGCTTCCGCACAGGTGCATAGCAGCACATTTCTCCTGTCTTGTTGATGCATTCAAATTAAAAGCCTGTCTGGCTTTGTCATGTTTTGCCTGCACTCTGCTGACATAGGTCACGATATTTAAATTCAATACTCTTTCAGTAATCCATTGGAGTCAATGACAAGTATTTAAGTATTAAATAAAAGTATTTTTTAGCTGACTGAGATGCTTTATGTTGGTTTTTATGCTGGTTTTTACTTTATCATGGACCTGCAGTAGGTAGAGTATACAATAATCAGAGCACTGGTGCAGCTTCTACTGTTTCCCGCAATGATGCAAATGAAGAAGAACAATCTTGTTATTGCTCATCAGTAAATCAATAAGTCTTTCTACCTCCATTGCTAATTGCAACACGAGGAAGGGAAACAGTTGGGAAAGTAAACACAAGCAAGCCAAGGCTGCACACATACACATGCGGATACACACACAGTGACACAATGAGGAGAGCAGTGAGGCAGTAAGGCGAGGTCACACTCCTCCCACAGCACAACAAAGCTGTCTCTGTCTGTCCCATTTGTCCTTTCAGCTCTACACTTTTCTCCTCGTCTTTCATTCTCTCGCTAACTGGATGATAACCAATGATGGGTCCCTGTTTCATTCAATGTCTCTCTGTGCCTGTTGTAATTGGTAATTGGAAATTAGACAGAAGCTTTGGGCTTTGTGTGTGTGTGTGTGTGTGTGTGTGTGTGTGTGTGTGTGTGTGTGTGTGTGTGTGTGTGCGTGTGTGTGTGTGTGTACAGAGAGTAGACATATGTGTATGTGAATAGACATCCTGTATGAAGATACTCACTGCTAAGTAGAGCATTGTGTACATTCCAAAGGAAGCATGTCCAGAGAAGAAGGACTTTCTGATAAAGATTAGAAGAACTGATAAGAGTTTAAAGTCATACAGAACCAAAATGCAGCTCATGCGTAAGCTCGTACACACCTGGCCTCCTCCTCTAACCGATGGTCAGGTTGGCGGCAGCTCACTGTTGCAACGTAGCTTCCCAGCGTGCAGTTGAGCGACGCGTATGTGACGCCGCACACCGACAGGAAGTGTGGCCGCAGGCGGCCCACGCTCAGCTTGGCCATGTTGGTCAGCGACTGGCCGACGCAGCAGCCAAACAGGAAGCAGCCCAGCTCCTTGTACAGACAGGACACGTACAGGTTCCTGACGAAGGCTTTGGAGCTGACTCCTCGGAAACGCACCCGGTAACACTCTCCCAGGGCGATCTGTGGGCGGGCAGCCGCCATGTTACGCTCTCTTCAGCGTGCTGTATGGTTGTACGGTGAACAGGCTGACCTCTGCGTCATGCGTGATGGGTACTTACAGTGAGGCCAGTGATGACGATGCCTCCGGCGATGAGTAATTCATCGGGTATGGCCTCTCGGTGCACGTAGGGGTAGGCGATGCTCTGGTCCCCACATATGAAGCCCCTCCTGTAGGGACGCACTGCCTTCAGCTCACATGCAAAGAAAGGGATGGAAGCTGCAGGTGTGGAGGAGGAACAATTAGAGCAGGAAATAGGACCTAAACCAGACACTTCCAAGAAACAAACAACTCTAAACAACAATAATATTGATGACTGTGATTTTCACAGGAACTGACAGAAAGGTCAAAGGAGCAGAATCTTTACAGGAAAGTAAGTGTGGGAATTCTCTGGCTTTGTCTCTGGAAACCCAACCATTAGACGGCCACTGGGAACGCGAGGGTCACAACGCTGCTCCACTGGGACCGTACGTCCATACAAGCCACAGCAGAAAGCTGCCACTTCCTGACAGAACCGAAAACAGGCTGAATCCTCTGAGACTAGAAATACAAGAGCAAAGCAGGCACACACACAATGAATTGTGTGTGTGTGTGTGCGTGTGTGTGTGTTTCTGTTGATACGGAGAGAGAGGCATTGTTGTTTGTGATTGCTGCTCAACTCTTTCTCAAAAAAAAGAAAGAGCAAACACAGCAGCAGTCTGGAGCCAGAACCAGCCTCACACTGTCTCTGGTTGTTTCTGGCTGTCTGTTCTCTCGCTCGCTCTCAGTCTCGCATCCCTGCCCACACACAGTAGGGCAAGACAGAGCGAGTGACAGAAGGAGGGAAGGGGACATGGTGGAAGACTTCGTCCTCGCTGTCCATGTCCAGCCTGAGGTTAATGTCACCACTTTATCCAGCTTTTTCCAGTTAGCCTGTTTACGGGCACAGAGCAACCATGACAGGGAGGGTCCACAATTACTGAGAGTTCACACTGTCATGTGATGCACATGGCTCATGCATTTATTTATTTATACCAAATACAATTCCCCCCTGGCCAGACTCTACCCTGAGAACTGGGGGTTGCCATGGAAACTGCAGAATTCCCTGGGCAATGCACAAACCAGCTGGCACGGAGAGCTCGAGAGTGCGCAGGAGAGGAAAAACATGTAAAAGGAGAGAGCGACAACTTGAAAAACTTTTTTCCTACTCTTTTTGTTTTGTCTTTTGTCTTTCTTTCCCTTTCAAATTATTGATAACCCTGGACCGTCTTTGTTGACTTTATAAAACATGAAAAAAGAGGTTAATCCTCATCAGACACAATAGAAAGACATAATAGTAACCACCTAGAAATTCATTATCAGTTAGTTATTTACAATAATAATAATAATTCCCCCATTTGCTCGGTTTTGAAGATGTCAACACAACAAAATAAAACAAAATAACAAATATTTTGTTTTAGTTTAGTTTAAATACATTTACCAGCTGAATAGCCTGTAAATCATGTTATCATTTCCAGTGTTATTCACTGTCCGCCAAGGTCTGGCGTTAGTTCCGATATTTACCCATGAAGAGGCAGAGAAGGTCCAAGCCCACCAGAAGTTTTCTTTTGGATAAAGCCGGTCCAGTGGTCTCTAGCAGCTTCTTCCCGGTGCCGTTCTCTGTGCCCATGACCGCTGCCGCCGCACTGCTCTTGTTTTCCGTGAGTTTGAGCTGGAGTTCCGCGCCGGAGACCGGGACACCGACGCTCTGAGACCCGAAAGTGTCCAACATCACCACTGGCTCGTAGTCGAACGCTTGGCATCAACAGCTCGTGCGCACTCCGCGCAAAACTGCGGTGAAAGTGAGCGTCCTCACGGCATTTAATATGCGCCCCGCCGCACGCTTCTTACGCATTTCACATTTCATCACAGGCTGCAGGACTCGTCCTGACTGGTAGCAGGGAACCTTCACCTTAAAGATATGTGCGTAAAACCCAAGTGGTTGCGAAACAAACCCAACGGAGTAAACTCTCTCTCTCTCTCTCACACTCACACACACATACACACACATACTTGCAGTTATATCAAAGTGGGGTCTTCCCTGGCCCCTTAAATCTAACCTTAACCATCATAACTAAAGGAAGACGTCAAACCTTTGCTCTAATCTGAATCAAATTCTAACCTCAGCCCTAAAATCACATCTTAACCCTCAAACAGGCCTTCCAAGAAGTGAGGACCGGCCAAATGTCCTCACTTGTTCAAAATGTCCTCACTTTGATAGGAAGATACGCTTTTTGGTTCTCACTGCGACGTAACAGCAATGACACACACACACACATACACACATATTTCTAATTGCTTGAGAGAAGAATGCATCATAAACTATGTGTCATGATGTGTCATTGGCGGTGGTCTACCCGCACGCTGGTATATTTCTCCACCACTACGACCTTTCGTAGTGGTGGAGAAATATCACCTTTCATCTTTTTTTCTTTTAATTTTTCTCAACATTAATAATACGCACAATTTTAGGGGCTCGTATGAAAGCTCATAGTCAGGTTCAGACATACGCTCTTAAATACCTCTTAATTATTCTGACCCTTTATATCTGTCAGTCCTTCAATTCAATTGCTTTTTTTCCTATTCATAATGTACATTCTTACCTGACTCATCTGAATCTCCATAAAATTTTGCAGATTTCACATCTGGTGCTGAACACAAATGATATACCCTAAGTGTGTCCCTGAATGCCTCTATTTCTTACCTGTGAACCCAGTTTTAACATGAAATATCTATGAGATTTTAAATGATGTACACTATAGCTTAGAGTACAGCACTTTCAGCTAATCAGATATTTCTTGTGGGGATAATATTGTCACACTTCATTTACAGTACATGAAGCAAACTAAACAGATGTTGCAATGGAACTTTTCCATAGTTACTGTATGGCAGAGTTTGGCCCTGTTACTACTATGTTTATTTTCTTTGTTTTTACATTACACGTTTTCATTTAATTAGTGAATGTGAATAACAATTCTATTTCTGGCATTGTAGTCCATGTTGGTTCTGTAAATTGACTATAAATTTAGTGAGCTTTGAAGATTTTAATTATAACAGGGAGTTCACTGTTATTTTAATTCCTATGTAATGCAAGATGCACAATTATGATAGGGAGCAGATCAGTGTTGCATGCAGGGTTTGAATGATCAGTGTGAAAATGTGTGAGCAATGACAGGAAACAAGAGACAGAGACAAGTTGAGCTGCAGCAGGCAGGCCGAGGGAATAAAGGCAAGTACAAAGCTGTTAGGCCCTTTGAAAGAGCTCCCACCACCTGCTGCACCAGTCACAGTCCACCCCTTACTTCCTGCAAGAAAGAGAAAACAGTCAACCCAAAAACAGGGCCAAACCACAGACAGGCTGAGGCTGTCACAATTTATACACATTTACTGTACATAATTAGGCGATACACTTACAGTACAGTACTGTGTGCGCAAACAAAAGTACTTTGAACAATGAATGTTGTCATTTCTTTCTGTTGATTAAGTCCTTAATTAAAGTGATACTTCACTACTGAAAAGCAAGTTGTGGTATTAAACGTCTAACATTGATCCTCTTATCCAAAGAAAACAGGGAAAACGTCGGTTTTATGTGTAAGGGAAAATGGTCATGTCCTAGAACACCCAGAATGCACTGCACTCTGGCCTGCGTGTTTACGCAGCGTAACTCCTACTAACTCCCCCAGTTTTCAGAAAAAAACATTTGGACATTGCTTTACATTTTGACAAAAGGTTATATTTTCTGTTTGTTTAAATAAAGACATCGTTTTCTTGAAGCAGACAGTTGTTAGGAAGCCACCGATTCTTCTTTTCTTCATCTTCATCTGCTGTAAGTGGTTGGAAAAACAAGACGGTTGTCCCTTTGAAGGGATACGCGACAGGCCGATATTACCTAAATAATAAAGTAGTATTATTGAATTGGTATTAGAGTAGCTGTATGTCAAACTAATGCACAGGCTAACGTTAACAACGTAAGCTAACGCTACTCCCAAGAGTCCGAAACACAACAAGCAGCAGCTCGTAACGTCACTCAAACTTTACAGCACAATCTAAAAACAACGGTCGAATATATTACTTACTCAGCGCTTACTCCACAGTTCTGTCCCAGCTGTTTTTTTTTTTGGTTTGTCCTTGGCATCCTGAAGCTAGTTTCTAAATGCTACTTTGCAGCTGTCAGCAGCAGAATCCACAACTTCATCAAGGAGATATCCGGCAACGGCAGATTCATTGCAGCACAATATTCAGTTGTGTTTCTAACGGTGCAGAGACATGACACCGCCCTCTCATCCTGACTCCGCCCCTTCCCCTTTCTGGCTCCACGCCTCTCAGCCGTTACTGGGACAGGTACAGAGGAAACAAGGAAGCACAATCTGGGAGCCAATGGAGAATAATCCACCAAAATCAAAAGAAAATATGGAGGAATCTGAGTGTCCCTTCATTCTTAAATACTACTCAACATCATTTTGGTCAACCCTGAAAATTGTGAAGTATTATTCCTTTAAACAAAAGGAAAAACTAATTAGTGTGTATTAAATTTACACTATGTAATCATAAATGTAGTGATGCATAGGTTTATATTTTACCACATGACACATGGAGCAAACTGAATGATTTCTTACAGTACATTTTAGCTTAATTGAGTGTAGTGAGATCCTCCAGGTGCCAAAGAAGTTGGATGAAGATATTCTTTGCTGCAGAGGGCAGCAAAAGCACAGCAGTAGGGCTTCTGCCTTGGACTCTGCTGATAGTCAGCAATTTCTGTTTTTGTTCTGTTTTATTTGGGCACGTAGATCCACGCAGATTGGATAATAGGTCTTTTCTAAATGTGAAGTGAAAAAAGAGACTGTGACTTCCCTTTGAGAAAGCCCTGCACTTTTTTTCCGAAAAGATAAGCACATAGTCAGTAGTCCTGACCACAGAAAATCCACATATGGATATGAAAACTGTGCTTGTGTTTACAATTGCAGTAACTGATCAGAGGTAACTCCTTGGTCCTAAAGGTTGAGGTAATATGTGGAAATTACCTTCCATTGGATTTTTATTTTTGTCTATTTTAGTTACTTTTTTATCCTCATGTGATTTTAAAGTTTTATATTTTACATAGGGGCTGGGTTTGATTCCCAGGGCGGACCGGGTGCCTTTCTGTGTGGAGTTGGATGTTCTCCCCATGTTCGCGTGGGTTCACTCTGGGTTCTCCGGCTTCCCCCCACCGTCCAAAAATGTGCATTAGGTTGATTGGTCAATCTAACTTGCCCGTAGGTTTGAGTGTTATTGTGTTTGTGAATGGTTGTTTGTTTGTGTGTTGCCCTGCGATGGATTGGCGGCCTCTCCAGGGTGTATCCTGCCATATCCGCCATCCACGACCCCACACGGGAATAAGCGGTAGAAAATGGATGGCTCGATGGATATTTCACATAAAATGACAATATATAGCCAGTCTTATAATAGTACAGTTGTGCATCTACTTTGCTTATGAAGCCTTAGCTTTGTGACCTACAGCAGGACAGAGGGACACACAGGCAAACTGTTCATCACGATCAATTGAATAGTATATAAAAAATAAAAGTATATAATATAATAACTGATACCGAATAACATTTCAAACACTGCAGTCTGGGCTGCACCTGTCTCCACTGTTTATTGATTCTGTCTTTTAGAAAAATACCATTTTTTTTCTTTTTAACCAAGAAAACACTGTATATGTACTGGTGATGAGTGAACACTTACTAATGGCTTATTTATAGTCACTTGCACCAATGCAGGCAGGATGGGATAATGGCCAACAATGGGGTTGATGCTTGACACCAATCTGCACAACAAAGCAGGAGACCGACTATGTGTAACAAGCATGTCTTCACACAACAAAGATAATACAAGGATGGACGAAACGCTGGGACTAAGTCCAAAAAAACGTCTTTTTATGCAACATGTAACTGCAGAGCTACACACATCCTACAGAAAGACTATGCTAAAATTATCTTAAGGTGTGATGCAATGGAGGGTAAATGAGAAATAGAACAATCCACGTTCCTCATAAAATCATGTGCCCCCACTCTTTTCATCGGTTACAGTAAGAGGAGAAGAGACATCCTTCCACATGACACATCTCCCTGAGTAAGAGTAAGTTAAATTTGTCACTTCCTATGATGAAAGGTGGAAAGGCATCAGCAGTCAATTACCCAAAAAGTCAAACAAGTCAAAATAAAAACACAACATTTACACAAAACACTGCATTACATGACGATTCAGCAAAACAAATCGAAAGAGTCGTGACAGGTTCAAAATGAATATGGAAACTGTTGAGGAATTCTTACATGGTGTGTGTGTGTGTGTGTGTGTGTGTGTGTGTGTGTGTGTGTGTGCGCGCACTTGTACTTGTATCAAAGTGAGAACCAAAAAATGTATTTTCCTACCAAAGTAAGGACATTTTGACAAAGTGAGGACATTTTTGCCGGTCCTCACTTCTTTGAAGGCCTGTTTGAGGGTTAAGATGTGATTTTAGGGCTGAGGTTAGAATAGAGGATTGGTTCGAATTATAGCAAGGATTAGACGCCTGTCTTTATTTGTGATGGTTAGGGTTATGGTAAGGGGCTAGGGAAGGCATTATGGCTATGGAGGTCCTCACTTTGATGCATGTACAAGAATGTGTGTGTGCGTGTGCGCGCGAGCGCGCGTTGTCAGTTTCATTAGGGAACTAGACACTTGGGCTTTTTGCTTCATAGACCATATGACATTCTGTTTACCATTCGTCACACTAGTAAGGCTACATTTCTCATGTCCTCTGTTTCATGCCGACTTCTCTATCACCATCACTCCCACACAGAAACTGTCCCCGCAGCTTTTCCCATCATTGCCACTGCCTATTCTCACTTGTCATCCCTCATGATATTTTAATTACCAAAGCACTTTTGCAGTGTGGACACCACCTAACTAGATTAGGTCACCTGGGAATACGAGTGTAAATATGGAGACTGATGGACTGGCAACGATTCATGAGAGAGAAAAAATTTTTTATGATGTAGTCAGAGTGCTCTAAGAAAAATTTTTTTTCATCTTTTCTTTCAATGAAAAAACCTCAACATGAAAACATGGAGAAGTGCATTTGCATGTAGGGAGAGAGTGATCTCACAGAAAACATGCTGTAAATGGGGGAATTAAACATATACAAAGAAAAATATTGAAAATAAAATATAAATATCTATTTGCAGTGATTGAAGAGAAAGGTTTTCTGATTAAAATCATTTTAGATGAATATATATATATATATTCTAATACAGTAAATCAGGAGAATTCAAGCATATTTCCACTGGCTCAGCTTAAGTAATTGTATGAAAATGACATGAGCTCAATTACTTTTGATCTCGGCATATAGGAACACAAATCATCAGAAAGCTGTAGTCACTCATTATTATTATTATTATTATTATTATTATTATTATTATTATTGTGATGATGATAATGATGATGTTTAAATAGATCAGTAATTATCTGTTGATGCGTTCTTCTGGTTTTTTGCGTCCATACATGTTGGTCTTTTTTGCTGATCTTGCAGAGAATGGAAATGACCAAATCTTGTTTAGCAATAATAAGATTTCCCCTTTTTATTTACAAGGAGTAAAGTAAAAATAGAACGGTATCTTGATTTTTCTTTTGGAAAGGACCATAAGACATTTCCAATTCCTTAAGGATATCAGGACCAAGACTATTGCAGTGACTGCAAGTTGTACATGGTTTCCTATTTTAAAGCGACATTGCTTCCTAAAAGTGTGAACATTGGACTCACTCTCAGTCACACTCATCATGTAGTTCACTAGTTTTTGAACCTTTGCCAGTGACTGTCATTTCCTGTCTTGTGTCTGTATTTATATTCATGATATTCACTTCCTTTTCAGTAACAACCACAAACATTCCCTTAACTTTTCTTTCTTAGCAAACTGTTCACATCTGATCAACGTGGTGCATTTCAGTGATTACCACAAATTTTCTGTAGGAGGTCAGACGTTTATGGATCACCAGCTGATCAACTACAGTAAGGAAAGCCCTTGTTGTTTTAAAACAGTTGTGATCGGGTCATGACTTTTACCAATTACAGGCATCTGCCCTTCAGCAAACATCCAGCTCAGCTTTATAGTTTTAATACCAAGTGATAAATTAGCCATGTTAGCAGCTCTGCACAGCTGTATGACAGAGCTGAATGTTTAATGTAACCAAAACACACTCGTGGTGTTGTAACACGTCTTACTTTTTAGTTAACAGATACAGTAAGTAGCACTATACAGTAGTACACATGAGAATGGGGCCTATTAGTTTAATGTTGGGTCATAACCAAACATTTTGTGAACATATATATTGATTTTGTTGTTTGCGTCACAACACGATATTGCACCTTTAGTGTGATATTTCTGCAGTAATTAAGAATTGAAATTAGGTTCATTTTTATTTAACTACTGTTGACCCAGGAATGGACAAAGTCATCATCAGTTTGGTCAAACATTGTTCTAAATGTCTGCATGGCCATTTATGAAGACCTTTATAAAACTTATTGCTGCAGCAACAACTATCATCTCCTATGCTATATAAAACATGCATCATATTTACTTCTAATATTCTTGATTGTCCGAAGAACATTTTTTTGCTTTTGTTTTTTATTTACCATTACGACTACTTCTGTGTTCCAGATGTGCCCTTATACAGCAGCCGTGTCTGTCTGGAGCCCTTTCATGTCTGCCTGTCGCACATGTAGAGCAATGTGGGGACTTCCCGTCCAGGTCGTCATTGTACTGCAGCCGCACGTCAACCCGTCAACATAAGAATTCCACCCCCCTAAAAGCCTGACTTGTAAACCTTTCGGATCGACTGCCGTGGCAGCGCCTTCATGCCCACCTCACCCTCTCTCCATTCACCACATGTAACGCGTCTGACCGTGGTTTCCCCTCTGCTGTATATAGGCGCGCGCGTGCACCTGGATTACGCCAGGTATACAAACGTGGAAGTGTGACGTAGTGGGTTTTTTCAGGCTGATAGTGAAATCCACACTCTCGTCACATCCCTTCATTTTTCACACCGGTCCCCTGCACGAGTTCAAAGTCGACTCATCTCCGTTATCTCCATTGTGCCACTCAGGGATGAGAGGCAGAGCATGAAGGGAAAGATGATGCTTTGTTTGACTGTGTCGGAAGGTACTCAAGTGAGTGGCGGCGCTTTCGCTCCCTTTCGTTTTCCACCGCACGCCTTGCTCCGGGGAGCACTTGCGCAATCGCATGGAGACCTCCGGAAAGTCTACGCGTCTGGTTTCTCACCTCCTGTAACAGCAGCGGCGGAGGGGGGGGGGGCGTGTGTGAGGAGGCGAGAGGGAAACCCATGACTTCCGCGTTTTTCCTCCCTGTCTGAAACTAAGCACAGGGTTTTGCCTTTATAAAGCGCGCCAGCGCCACATTCACCTCGAGATCCGCACTGAGCTGTCTGTCGCAAAGAGGACTGTACTGTGGAAGTAAGGCGACGGAGAATCGGCACAGCCCCCAGTCTTCTCCTTGGACCTGCACGTTTTGTTTGAATTCTCCGAAGCCTTCAAACTTTCTGGACGTCGCTCAGCTCCCGGTTTAACGATGAATACCCAGAACGCAGAGATGGACGTGGAGTCGCTCCAGAAGCGCCGACGCGGATGCTTTCTGGACGCTTTTCTCGTCGGCTCCGTCATGTTCCTGTTTGCAGCAGTGACAACGCTGGCTGTTGTCGGAGTCATGACCGTGAAGGACGTAGAGTCCAGACTGAAGCCCCCTTCGTGGACCAGCGAGTCCGGGCCGTTGAAGTTGACGGACGTCTCCTCAAGCGCGGTCTTCACGGTAAACAACGCACCTCTGTTCAGCGGGAATAACGCGAATAGTGTTTGAGCGAACTGTTCAGCAGCTGTTTTCTGCATAGTTTAACGCCTTCCTCCTTTCTTTCTTTCTTTTTCATATGCAGAATTTTGCCTATCTGGAAGCCACCACAAGTAAGTCTGCCTTTGTTTGCTTATACAAATAACATCTAGTAAGGATTTATAGGAATAAAATAGGAAAATAAAGGACGTTTAGGGCCAATTTAAAGCATTTAACTGAACTGTCCCCGTGTGGGCATCATCTGAATAAAATGTTGTCTCCTCCTGTAGGTGGGTTGAAGAACGCTACCATGCAGTGGGCTGTGCAGCAAACCTCTGTAGGACACAACTTCCAGTATGACCGCACCAATCACTGGATGATGCCAGTGCAATCGGGGAACTACTTCATGTATGTTAATCTCAACTTCACCTGCACTCATATCTGCCCGTCAGGTGACTTCACCATACACGTTGGTGAAGGTGTTGTTGATAAGTTGAGCTGCAAGGTGCACCTACCGAAGCTGCAAGACTCCACGGCAGTGATCAAGAAATGCTGGACAGTGAGCAGTGTCGCGTCTAAGCAGAAACTCATATCTCACATGACTGTGCCTAAGGAGGGACTGGACAACTGGAGCCTGGATATGGGATTGGGGATGTTCCTCGTGGACTAAGCTGACGGCTGCTGTGCCGCTGCCGACATCAGGATGCACATGTACCTGTGACCTGTAAGTCACGACGGAGGAACAACACAAGCTTGCGTCGCAGGTGCTGTCTTCAAAGCTTCAAAACTGCAGCCCAAGACAAGGAAGCACAGTAGGATCCTACTAAGCTGCAGTAGTGACAATGCGCTGATCATGTGTTAAGGAGCAGACACTCACCCCATTTTGTGTAAATATGTATGAATATATGTATAGTAATGTAATAAGTGATATATTTATTTTGTGATGTTAAACTATTTATACTGCTATTTATAAATGTTGTTGCTATTTTTATAGAAATGTATTTGGTGTAGGTATCACTACCAGTTGCTGTGCAATACCCTGCAATTTTAATCAGTCTCTGCTGGTTTCATTGTACAAATGTCTGGGAACATAAAGTTGATTGTACAAAAAAAAAGATACGTTTGCTCCAAGACGACAACAAGCACCACAGGAACCCTAATGTTAGCAACATACTGTAGGTAGGATAAGACTATACACTTGAAATAACCTTTGCATGAATAAGGTCCAATAGAAACGCTCCATGTGTCATCGCATTCTGAGCAGAAAGACTAAATATCTGTTTTCTATGCTTTGAACTGAAACTTGGTTTTAAAATACATGTGTCCTGTTGAAAAACTACTCACTGTTAACAACATTGTATTCCAGATTAAACACAAAATGAAAGAGGAGTATGGTTAAAAATGAGTTTGCTGTGGTGTAAAAGGCAGAAAATGACGAGTGCGAAAGTAATAAGTAGATTATATAAGTGTAAAGGTAAAGGAAAGTTCCTTGCCATTACGCAGACTGTACCGGGAACTGGATGTACATCATTTCCTGTTTATTTACCATACAGGGTGGTTTAAGAAAAAAACTGCGTGTGAGAAAATACATATATATATATATATATATATAGTTATACCTCCAGTATGAAATAAAACCAAGATGCACTTACAAACTATAAATAAATACCCACTGTAATGAATGACAGACTGGACTTTATTATGCACATGAAGCGTTTCTCGCCTCTCCATTTTCTTTTTGTCAAACAGAATCAGGCTGCTTTTGCTGTAGTTCATGTTGCGGGTGATGACTTCACCTCTTACACTGACTTACTGCACCACATTTGGTACCCTCCCTTTCATACTGGAGCCTGGACATTGGGAAGAAGGGGGGTAATGGGTTATTAAAGCAACGACATACAACGCGACCTCAGATTTGGCGTGAAGAGGAGTCGAAGGGCCTCTGTTCTTCATGCTGTTAAACAATAGGAATTTCATTGGAATCTATTCCAGAAAGCACGATTAGATAATCAGTCATGCAACTTATTCATCAACCAGTACATCATTCAACATTGGGTGATTTTTGTGCTTTTCTAGTGAAGTAATTTGTCATTATCTACTAAATATTAGTCGAATATGAAAACAAGACGAGAATAAAAATGATAAAGTCAGCACAACAAAACAAAGCCTGTCTGATTTGAATTAGGTACACGATCACTGTGTATATGGTGATGATAATGATGATTCCGTGTCACGGTGTCAAAACCTGTCCTGCTTTCTACTGTAGCTGCTTTTAGTCGCTTGTCCCGCTTAGAGTTTTCAACCACAGGCAGCAGAGCCACTGCACAGCTGCTCAGCACCAAGCAGCCGTGGGACACTGGCGCAATGTGTGCACCAGCTCCACGGTCCTGGGTTCGACTAAGGCTCTAGTAGGGTAATTCTATTATATTATTAATATTAATAATAATATAGGTGTAGTAATCCAGTAAATCAGTTTGGTTATGCAGCATCTCTGCAAATCGCAAGACAATCATATTGTTTGTGTGTTTGTGACACACACAGATGTTTATCTGCGCCTCAGAGCCGGAAATGACCTAAATATCTGAGCGGCATCTGAGGTCAGTCTTTCCACTTGCACAGACACGCTACCTGTCTATCTGCATGTCTTTGTCCATGTTTCTCATGTGTTTTCAAACTCTGTAATGCATTGATTAGTCCGCCCTAGTCTCACAACTCTCCTTTAGTTGCATCTCTGTGCTTTTAAACCATGCCTTGTTTCCATTTCACACTTCTGCAGTGTCTGTGAAACTTTCCCCAGTATACTGAAAAAAGCTGAGTCAGCCAAACTAACCTCTACCTCAATACATTTACCTCCAATCATTCTCCTCTGAATGCATCCTTACACAACCACATCCTGCTCAAACACACACACACACACACACACACACACACACACACACACACACACACACACACACACACACACACACACACACACACACACACGCCTTTGTACTTCCATCGCAGTGAGGACCTTCATTTACATGATGTCTTCCCTAGCCCCTTACCGTAACCCTAACCATCACACTAAAGGCAGACGTCTAACCTTTGCTCTAATCTGAACCAAACCTCAATTCTAACCTCAGCCCTAAAATCATATCTTAACCTTCAATCAGGCCTTCAAAGAAGTGAGGACCGGCCAAAATGTCCTCACTTTGGTAGGAAGATATGTTTTTTGGTTCTCACTTCGATGCAACTGCAAATGCAACACACACACACACACACACACACACACACACACACACACACACACACACACACACACACACACACACACACACACACACAAGCCACCTGCCTCACAGATAGTTTTGTATTGTATGTTGTGTCTGGGTAAATATGCAACTATGTGCTATGGGTTATAAATCTGGGGTTTGTTGCAGTACTGTATGAGATCCAAGCTGGTTCCAAACTGTCTTATGTCAAATGTAGGTTTAGTGCGTGGGAGGAGATCTCGTCTAACCCAAAAAAATCAACAGTTCTTTCAATCCATCAAACTTATGAACATGCATTTTTGTTTTTATAAGAAACTGTATTTTATTAAAAGAACTAAATACGTAACAAGGTGAAAGTGACAAAATCAAGTAAGATTGTACAATCTGAATATCAGATATAGTTCACAATAGCACAACTATTAGTTGCTTTTCCAAATTCATGTATGGTGGCACAGTCACAGGGTGCACGTATCAGCGTGGTCTAATACCTGCCCTGGGTTTGCCCCTGACCCCACCTGTCACCCAGTCTCTGCGAACACAGGCCAGATGTGGCCAGCCAGACTAAGCTCATTTGTCAAATAAAATACATTAGGTTATATATTATATAATTTAAAAGTTTGCCATATATATACATACACATGTACATATTACTAAGGAGAAATCATGAAAGCCCCCATGAAGGTGTAAGCATTTCCCGGAAGAAAACTATGTTCGTTCTCCAAACTGACAAAGATTTTATCTCCTCTCTGTAGGTGGAAGATCCCAGCCAGAAAACTGTTCCAAATGTCGTCCACTTCAGAAGGCTTCGGACTTGTCTCCTTGGACTTTTGGCTCTGTGTCTTGCAGCAATTCCTAGAGGGAATATGCCACAACATGAGATCTCACAGAACAAATTTACCACTCTGAAGACTGCACTGATGCCAACGCGGAAGATAAGCTCCACTGAGGTTGCACTCAAGTGCACTGACAGAGGAAGGAAGTGAGGTGTGGTGCACTGACAAACCTTTTTGATTTCATGAGTTCTATTGGTATTCCATAGGCACGCGTGTCTTTCATAACCTTGTGCTGGTTGACGACACAATCTTTTGCATGTATTTGTATTTTGGAGTACAGGTAGTAGTAACCTTCCCTCTCAATTATCAGGGTGCCATTGCTGTAGTTCATGTTGTTGGTGATGGCTTCGCCCCCTTCACTGATCCACTGCACCACATTTGCCTTCCCTATGAAGCCACTGGAGCCTGAGATGGACATGAGAAAGAAGAGGGCAATGAATGATTGAAGCAATGATACACAAGACAGCTTTTATTTGGTGGGGGAGTCTGACCTATCAAGTGAGCAAAGGGCCTCTGTTGGGTCTCCTTGTGTGGTTGCACAAGAGGAATCTCATTGGAGTCTATTCAAAAAAGCAGAAGTCACGCAACTTAAAAATCAATTAATGAATCAATCAACATTAGGGAAATATGATCTGAGTATGAAATTGATCTTATCTAGATCTGGCTTCATCTACTAAAGACAAACGGTAGTACTGTTATCACCTATTTGTAGCCTATCTATCCAGAGAACCAGCTATATAAACATCAGGAGTACCTTTAACGCCCACTTGTGTCATTATGGTGCCCTGGAACAGCAAAACAAGAGAAGCAACTCAGAATCACATAAAACCACATTTGATCGTCTAATGATAGATGTGCTCAGTGCCTGCATTTTTACCTGCTGTTTCTCAGGATTAGACAGGTTGTGACAGGGTGGATGAGACCCACATGATAAAAATGCCAGCTGAAAAAAAAAGAAAATGCAGTTAAAATAGATGTGTGTGTGTGCAGGAAAGATGTCAAAAGTTCAAGAGAGCGTAAGAAAAGGAAGTGTCCTGTTAAATGGAGGCGTAGCAATGGAAGTGTAGAGTGAAAAAAAATGTTTAAGAAGCGTGGAAACATCCACAACACATTTAAAACGAAAAGGAACAAAGTAGTGTTGGCAACTAAGAATTACTTAGCATGACTACGATCAGTCATTAACAACTATTAACACAATGAAAAGAGCTTCTGTTAATGAGCCAGTCTTTAGAGTGACTTTACGCGTGTTACATAACAGAATCCGCCTAGAAGCTACTGTAATAGTGGCTACTGCGTCATGACGCTGTCCTACAACAGTGGAGCTGTATCGTGGGTTAGAGAGAGAAAAAAGAAAGGGAAGTGGAACCAGGGGAAGGATTGATTGACACGTTCGTCACTAATCACCCACATCGCACAGCTGAAATGACCACGGCAGTATAAGTTTACAACCGCACTGGCTGTAACGTGAAAGACAAAGGGAAATACCAGACTAAAGGATTTTCCATGCGCTCCAAGCATCGAGGTTTCTCTCACCAAGTCACACACAGTCTCATCAGCCTCACCTCTGTTCTCTTGTAAAGATTATAGATAAAAACTCCCTCGACAACAAGTCCCAGCACGGCCAGTCCCACCAGCAGGAGGAGACACTTGTGGCTCACTCTGGCCCAGCTCGGCTTCCTCTCAGCGGGCATGGAGACGCAGGCAGCCTGGCTGTCCACCACGAACACCTGGGGGCCGGTGCCCACGCCGCCCTCGGCCATGCCGCCGAGTCGCGCTCCCCCGTTCACAGGTCAAAGGGCTTTGGGGCGATGACGACGAGCTACAGCGGGAGCAGAAAGAAACACAGGCGTGAAACCTAGAGACATGGACCTCAGGCGCTGCTTACAGTAAGCGCCGGCGATGCAAGCGGCTTCAGGGAAAAGTGATTACTACATAGCCTGACTACAGCACACACACACACACACACACACACACACACACACACACACACACACACACACACACACAGGCTGACTGCCGTGGCACCTCCAGTGAGTCAATCAGAAATAGTCTCTTCTCACATGTGGTCTAGCGTGATAAAAGTGAGATTACCTTGGATTTGAACGTGCGCCTCCACTGTTCCGTTAACCATCCAGCTGTTCAGGTAGTTTCCACAAACTCCTCTGATTCTCTTCTGAAACGATAGATGAAACAAATGCCCATTAAGTTGAGTGACAGTCTGTCTTTACAAGCTGCAGTGTGTTATAACTTAACTAAATGTCCCACCTAACAATAAAAGGCTCTGTTCACCAGCACCAAACAACATATACAGTCCTTCCACGCCTTCTGCACTGGCTCGCCTGCTGTCAGCTATCACTAATATTGCCTCTCAAGCTCTCATATAAGGAGGAACTGAAGATGACAGGGGGGACAGGCTAAGAGAGCGAGAGAGCGAGAGAGAGAGAGAGAGAGAGAATGAGTAGCGTGTGCATGGGACACTCCCTACAACTACTGAACACAGTTATCATCCCTCAGCTGTCACTTCCTTTTCTCTGTCTTCATTGTCTCACCATGTGTGTCTCACTTTTGGTTTGGCTTTCTCAATCCCTGTGCCCATTTGGGTCATTTTCTATGAAGGTCTGCGCGTCCAGCAAACTTTTCATGGTGTTGAACTCTGCCTGTGTTTGTGTTCCAGGTTTTGGGGTCAAGCCGCTGTAATCGCACTGTGTGTTACCGTCTACCATCACCACAGACGGCCACTGTCGCCCATGTGAAGTGAAACGTACACAGCACGCTTGATGCACCTGAGCCTATACATTACGCTTTTGAACAACCTGCTGTTTTCATTCACATTATAAGGAACCTGTGGTCGTTTTCGGATTTCACATCTCACGTGAAGATTTCCTTCACGTTTACAATGACTACTTTGTCATTTGAGTTGCTTCACTTTGAGCCATCTGGGCCTTGTTTTATTCCATTTCTTCATCTGTCTTTTGTCATAAGGAACCATGTTTTTTGTAATGCTTGCAACACAACCAATTCCACTGAGACATCCTTTGTGGCTTACAGATACTTCTTCATCCCACATGCATCACATTTATCTGACACTTGTAATTTGAGAAATATTATCTTCGTGTCATGTGGTGAGCATGAATATTAATATTTACATGTTGTAGGAGGGAAGACTTGTAGAAACCACACTACATACACTCTGACCTACTATTATACAACCCAAGAATTACCTCAACACACTTAAGCACAGATGAGAAGATAACATGGTGCTCAGCAGAGATAGTAGAGGGGTACAAAACGGAAGTATGAAGATCGTGGTTATTCAAAAATACACAGACCCAGAAAACGGAGCTGTGACACGACTGCAATTACATAAGATTGCATTAGTTAACCAAACACTCAATGCTTTCCACAAATTGAATGAAATAAAAGCATTGCCCATGTAGCGGGACAGATATTTTATGCTAGGAGCTATCTTGTGCACATTACTGGGAGAACGAGCAGGGGAATTTCATTATATTTCCCAATTTGTTTTTTGATTTGTCTTAGGGAAGGAAAAAGGGGAACTGAGTCTGAATACAGATTAAAGGAGTGTGTCACAAATGTTGGCCTTATGCAGGAGGTGAGCAGCTTGAAGCCCTGACTCAACAGTGATGAGGCTGCTTTATGCTTGGAAGACATCCTTATTAGAACAAATAATATTCAGTGACGTGTGGTCAGGGAAGGCAGAGGCGGGGCCTCCCCTGGCCATACCATAACCTGACTAAAAAAACAAAAATAAAAATTTATTTCTGTCCATTGATCTTAACATTTTCTTTAGAAAAAATCCTTATATTTTCGCATTTCTTGATCTAATAACCTAAGGTGAGGCGTCAGCGAGGGGAGCCTCACCCCCTAAAAGAATTCAAGTGCTTAAGAAGTAAATTTGAACATTGAGTGAAGTATTCTATGTTATTCTAATGAAGAGCAAACCTAAAGTTTTGAAAACAACATAAATCTTTACTGAGGGTCAAAATTGAACATCTACACCTCTCTATACTTTAGAATGAGTATGGACTGTGAAAAAAACTGTACATGGAGGCTACAGGTCAGGTCTCTTACTGCTATAAAAGATATGTTCCTTTAAGACCAAATATGTTGCTTTAGGTGAAATGTGGCCAATAGTAGTATGCCTTCTGACACTTAAATTGTGAAAAATACACCCTTTTAAGGTATTATGATTGTAAAATCTGACCCCAGAAGACGTTGTTCCTCACCAACCATGAACCTCACCGCATGCCACTGATAATATTAGTAATGTTTTTCATTTCAGTGATCAAGGTAAGAGTAATTTCAAACACTGGAAACAGATGCTAAACTAAAAACCTGCCAGACTATTTAGTTCTCATGTGCTTTATGTAAACCAATGACAACTCGGACAGACGTGTGGAAGCTGCACTATATGTAGTCTAGTATGTATGTAGTCTATGTATGACACACACAGTTATAATAAATTTAAAGCGTAAGAATATATTTGAATATCTAGGCAATGAAGAGTGAATACTAACAGACCTTTATCTTTGAAATTGGTTAAGTAGTTTGTTTGGTTTATTATGGTGATTGTCTTGATTTTGTATTACTTAAAGTCTACTCATTTACTCACTTGCTGGATAAATTTCCACATGGACGTTGAAGTAAACAGATGTGTGTGTGTGTGGGTGTGACTAACCACACACAACAGAAATTAGTATAGGTTGGGGGAGAACTATGATGAGTTGCTCTTCCTCTATTTTGTATCTCTGTCAGAGAGACTGTGACCTATTAGACTAAATATGCCATGGCCATGACTGTAATTTGTGCCTTTGGAAAGTGAAAGTACAGAAAACATCATTTTGGTTCAAATATAATAGTTACGTTTTGTAAATATCACATTAATGAAGCTAATCACGTGGGTAAATTTAGTCTAATAATGTTTGTGTAATGTTTGTGAAACATACTGATGATAGTCCTGTCATTTTGACCTCAAAACGTGAAAACCACGTCGCTTCAACTTAGCCCAGCTCTGATTGGGCAAAAGCTGCTACTCTTCCTCTCCTCATTGGTCCTTGGCGTTGGCCCCCGAAGGCTCTTATCCAATCAAAACATTAGAAAAGTTGTGCTGCGGAAGAGGGATGCGAAGGAAATGGCCCGATTTAGATAGCCTTGTGTTCTGGAGTATCTTCACCATGGCCCTTCTCCGGAGCAAAGAGGCGAGCGGAGGACGGCTGCTGGTCCTCGCAGCAGTGTTCGGCTGGTGTGTAGGGTCTGTGCGCTGCTTCGGGCAGAGCCAAGACAGCGAGTTAACGTTTTTGCTGCCAGCCGGAAGATCCGAGTGCTTCTTTCAGGCGGCGGTAAATAATGGTACGATGGAAGTCGAATATCAGGTAACTGTGCGTGGACAGCACATAAGTTCTAATCATTCACCGTGTGCACGTGGACGTGTAATGTAAAGGACGATCTCAGGTTCACGTTACTGGCTAGCTGACGCTCATTAGCTGCTGTGGCTAGCTGCTAATTGGTTGGGCACCTATCGTACAGTTAACCTTAGGCTCTACGTAAACGCGTCCAGGGTGCAGTTCATGCCATGCAAGAACTGCTTCATGTATAAAACTGGGTCGTAATGTTAATAACATCAAATCCCACATTTAGCTAGAAAGGATGCAGTGCATCCACAAAGCGATGAGTTCCTCACTTTGAAAAATGAGCAAAAGGAACTGCTGAACAGGAAGTGAGGCGGTTCATCATTTACTGGACATAGTAAGTGGGAGTGAGATCTTTTAGCTGCAGGAGGAGCAGGGAATAAAGGTTGTGATAAAGTCTTTAGACACTTATTCTAAGGATGTAGAAAATTAAAGTTCTTAATCTCACTGATTAATGGCCATTAACAGGTTCCTTATGTTCTCATCCAGGTGACTCAAACACATGTAATAGATAATTGGTTAATGGTTGCATAGTAAAATCTCAAGTTCAAGGTGGCCGTTAGCCATTAACCAGCCACAAATATTTCCATCAAACACTTGTCCATTAAATTGCCAGATTCAGTTAAAATTTAAATTGTATTATGTTAGATTTGGACAAATAGCATTTCTGTCCACTTACTTTACTATGCATGACTTATTGTATCTTAAATCCAAATGGATTCATGTTAATTGTTTAAAAGCATAGCACTTTTAGTGATTCTAATAACTTACAACAGCGTAAAAATGCTGTTTAAACCCTTGTTTACACAGGAACATAAGGAAAAGTTTTTCTAGTATGCGCGGTGTTTATTTAGTGGGAGAGACTGAAAGAAAACATTCTGCTGCCTATTGCAACACACATTCATTCCCTGATGAAAATGTGTGTATGAATGGCCTAACAGTTAAGCCGTATAAC